>NW_013666533.1:54178-91624 GCF_000517525.1 Limulus polyphemus | reverse complement strand
TGATTTAAATGTCACATCTGAACGCTCACATCCTTTTAATTATGTTTGAAATTATGAACATTGCTCAACATCATGAAAATTAAACCTTATTTTCAATAAGCAATCCTGAAAAATATTTGGGGGTGCTTAACTTTTTTCCAGGTGTATATATAACTCGAACTACATTTTGGACGCGTATTTTTAGCCTGACCAAGGCCTAGAACGTTCTAAACACTACGAGATATTATGATGCAATAATACTCAGTTAAAACCAGAAAAACTTGGAAGGTTCTAGTAACATGACCCTATAACATAACGATCACTAATTCATAAGTGTTGAAGAACACAACGTATGATCCATAAACAAACTGGCGATAAATAATCGCTTCTAAGATAACTAAATATAATACTCTCGCTATATAACTATCTAAATCGTGACTGTCGCATTAAACTTAAACAGTCGTGTATATCTAACAAAAAGCCCCTCTTTAAGTCTGCACCAACATTTGCACTCCTCTGGAAATACAAAACCTACCTCATTATCCTCATATTGTCGATTTTCTACCTCTGGATGTAAGGGGTTGATGGTCCATCTGGATGATGAACTCCTTCCCCTAGAGGTAATATAATTACCAAATGGCAAATATGATGGCCAGATACTTTCGTTCAATCACAGTAGTTCTTCTCACTACTGAACGTGGTTAAGGCACTCGACTCGCAATCGGAAGGTCGCGGGTTCGAATCCCTGTCACACCAAACATGCTCGCTCTTTCAGCCGTGGGGGCGTTATAATGTGACGGTCAATCTCACTATTCGTTGGTAAAAGAGTAGCCCAAGAGTTGGCGGTGGGTGGTGATGACTAGCTGCCTTCCCTCTAGTCTTACACTGCTAAATTAGGGACGGCTAGCGCAGATAGCCCTCGTGTAGCTTTGCGCGAAATTCAAAAACAAACAAACACTACTGAACAGCTTTTTACTAATGTACATTACGGAAAACAGTCCGTCTACATATTCTTGCTCCAATTTTAATGTCTGATGCATCGGTCTAAATGATGAACAGTTTGTTGAAGTCTGGCATTCTAAGGATTGGTCAACTTCCTAATATATTCTTAAACTTTTGGAATGTCATCTACTGTGGTTGTTCCCACTTCACCTTGTTAAGTTGGCCTTTCTTGGTCATGTCAGTCAGTGGTACAGAAAATTCAGTGTAGTTTGGGATGAACTTCCTACAGTATTCCACTAACCCCAGGTAAGACCAGACTTGCTGCTTGGTCGTCGGAGCTTCTGAATCTTGTATGTGGGTTAGCTTCTCCTCTTTTATTGCTATCTGTCAAACACCTACCTTGTTTCCAACAAAGTCTAGCACAGAATAGCAGATTTAGCACTTAGATGGTCAGACCTGATGCTCACATTTGCCTGAACAGCTTTCTGAGCTTTTTCAGGTAGTCTTCCCATCTGGCTGTGTGGGTCAAAATGCTCGATGTTGGTAGTTTTGTGTAAAATCTTCCTCGTCATGCAGTTGAATATCACTGCTGAGTTGACTATCCCAAATAGCATCCTCTTGAATTGGTAGCGTCTATCTGATGTCTTCTCTTT
Source organism: Limulus polyphemus (assembly GCF_000517525.1). Classification (NCBI taxonomy): domain Eukaryota; kingdom Metazoa; phylum Arthropoda; class Merostomata; order Xiphosura; family Limulidae; genus Limulus; species Limulus polyphemus. Next base: position 90,050 of record NW_013666533.1, on the reverse strand, counting down.
AGAAATCTGCCACTAACTTTTACTGAGGTCGATCTTGGAAAAGAACTTGGCCCAGTCCAGTTTCGCCATGATAGCCTCTGGGTTGTCCATGGGATCAGAGTCGAACTTCGTCACGAAGTTCAGCTTCTGTAAATTATGCAAAAGGGTTTGAGCCATCTCTCTTCTTCACAATTACCACTAGTGAATGGTAGACTGAATTCAAAGGCTCGATGATTTCAGCTTCTAACATTACCTCGACTTCTTGCTTGATCAGGTCTCTCATTGCATAGGTAGAGCTTCACCTTTCTATTTGGTTCCTCCAAACCTATACTACCTGATATATTGCCAAGTTATAGACGGGGTACATTCAAACACATGGCATTAAAGTCTTACACTTATTATGGAGTGTTCACCTTTATTCTTTTTATGGGAAACTTTCTTACTGTCCCATCAATCAGCACACGCACATGTACCTTGCCCATCATCTGGTTATCAAATACTAGACTGGTTCTCACTGCTGCACTCAATGTCTCGTAGAACCTACACTTTCTTGTCCCCGACAAAGCATTCACCTACTAGCATGTTGTGTTTTGTTGGTACCTCTCGGTGTTTGTCACGTGCACTGATCACTACTGGCACTGTTGACCCATTTGCTATCTTGAGCTGACCATCAATCACGCATTGTTTAATCATGGTTATAGTACTTCCTTCTTGTGGTGGAATTGTCTTCATTCTGTTTCTTCTGGCAGCAGCATGCATGGTGACACTGTCATTCTTTTCTTGTTTCTTGCCAGCACCATCTTTGTAAGTAGCTCTAGCTGCTTTTTGTTGAGATTTTTGGTGTTGATTGTTGGTGACAGATTTGCACTCAGTCGCCATGTGTCCCATCTTATAACAAGAATAACATCTCTTCTTTTTGTCTGTTGTCTTCTTGTCACCATTGGTGACGCACTTCTTCTGATCAGCCACCACTGGTTTCGACTTTGGCTGGTTATTCTTGCACTTGGCAGTTATACTCCCTTCATGGGCTTCCATATACTGTTCTGCCAACTTGATAATCTCGTCCACGTCTTTCGGTGCTCTCTCTCTTAGGAACAGTGACATGTCAGTGGAAAACTTGATCATGAACTGTTCACATATTAGTAGATCTGCCAGTCCTTCTAAACTATCTTCACACTTGGCCATGCCATCCCACATTGTGAAGTATCATCATAGACGTGCCACAAACTGAAATACAGTTTTTCCAGTGTCAGGTTTGACTTCTCTGAACTTCTGGCAAAAACCTTATTTGGTAAGTTCATAGCATTTCAGTAAGGTCACTTTTAACTTGTCATCATCTGTGGCATCCTCTGACGTCATGCCTGCATAGACTTGCAGGCCTTTTCCTGTGAGAAGGAGGCCGGGACTGACTGCTCAGCCACCTTTGTCTCAGTTCTGGCTTTGGGTAAATCTTTCATACCTCTCCTGGAAAGTATCCATGTCATCTTTCTGTTCATGAAATTTGGGAAGCTTGGGTCAACTGGCCCTGACCCCATTGCCATTCTTGGGTCCTCTACCGTTCTGATCTCAATTGGCACTCTTATTATCTCTATTTCCAGTCTCTCCTCACTCTCCTTTTCTTGTTTCTCAATTTGTGCTCTTATTCTCTCTTCCCCCCTTTTCTTCTGTTTAAGTTTGTATTTCACGCTTATGTTCTCCTTTCAGTCATTCTTCCTCCATTCTCTGCCTTTCTCTTTCTTCCTCTCTTTTCTGTTGACACTCTTCTATCTCTAATTCTTGTTGTTTGTTAACAAAATCATAGATCACCATCTCTGAGACCTAGTCGCTCGCCCATATCTATCCACTTATCAAAGTTAATTGACATGGTTTTATATTGTGGTTGTAACCTCTCCAATAATTTCGCCACCACTACAGCTGTACATGTATAGGCTTATTTGCCGATTGTTTACATACACTTCTACCACCATTTGCCCCTGTAGATCCTGGTTGGTTCGCCAATGTCCAGTTATGTATGTATCGGCTGGATTCTTTATAGTAGGTGTTTGTGACTTGTTAGCTATAAATGTCAACAATAAACAGCACAGAGTCAACTTATTTAAAAATAATATGTTAAAATAAGTCAAACATGTATACAAATGTTTGTTACACTGTTGTTTTTGACAGTTGTATCCAGAGCTTTAAGTAATTGTGTCTTTTTCGTCAAAGTCCACACATGGTGGTTCAGTTACTTTAGAACGCAATTTGACAAGAAAAATCATTCTTCAGACTCTGTTATTACAATACAATCTGTGATAATTTTACTTTAAAAATCGCCACTATACGCTCTTTATGACTAAACTCGCAATCATGCAATATAGATCTAGCTTTTAAACTAAATTTTCGACGCATATTTATACAATGGTCTAGAACGTTCCACACACACTACAAGGTATATATAATACATCAATACTCAATTAAAACCACGAGAAAACTTAGAAGGATCTAGCAATATGACGCAATAACATAAAAATCACTAATTCGTAACTGTTGAACTTCACAACATATGATAAACTGTCGCTTCTGAAATAGCTAAATTTAATACTCTCAAGTAAAACTATCTAAATCATGACTCGCATTAAACTTACAGTCGTGTATATCTAACAATATGTTTGGCATAACGAATGCTGTACAGAGTTTTTTAGAGGAGTGTTTGGGGCTGCGAATAGGTATTACGTTCAGTCACAAGTTGTAGTTGATTTCTATCACTCTCATTCATGAGATTCTTCGTATTAAATATTCAGAAATTCGTTACATTTTTACCGCGAATTTTGAAAGTTTACAGTCATTCTCATTCAACATGTGGGGAAAAATATCATTAAATTCTTTTATAACCGTGTGTTTGGGTAGAAACCTTTCTTATATACAGGAGAGCTGTTGAAGCCTGGGGCAAGAGTATAGGGGTAGAAAAGCATTCCGTTGTAGCAGGTGGCCCAGGCTGGAGAGAAACAGATGTTAGTCTGGGTTGTGTAAACACACAATCAACAGTCTGTCGCCGTGACATAGAGCTCGAGCTAGCGCCTGTATTACAAGGTTTTTCATGTGAACTAATTTAGCTTAGTTCGCTACTCACTTTTTAAACATTTTTTTTAAAAACGTTATTCTCGAATAAGCTTTAAAACTATCGTTATTACGAGAAGTTTTTCTCTCTCGACAAAACCGCAAAAATCCCAACTGTTATGTTATGGCCAAAGTTTCTTGAGTATTTCGAACGCTTATAAAATATTCTGAAACAAATGACACTATAAAAACAACAACCAAAACATTCTTGAAAGATAGTTATGTGTCTTATTTTGTGTCAGTTAAAACATTTTATATATGTATTTTTTATTTCTTTTATAAACTTACGTACAAACCTGTAATTTTTCCTATACACCATGGCGATCGTCATGGCCGTACTCAGTTCTTAGTATCAGATAAATGTAGGAGCCTTTGCTTTCCCGCTGTTTGTGAGTACCTAAAAGGAAAATTTAGTAGCTCTGGTCACTTGTCGCTAAGCCTAATCTCATATTATGTACACTTAATATATATGTATAAAGTTTTGTTACCAAAACTGTCACTTGAAAGATTGAAATGTTGCATCACTTCACGGGTTATTAAATAATGCAATTTTGCTAAAACCACAAAACAGACGCAGTAAAACACTACACTAAAATTCCTTTATAGACCAAATACGTAAATTAAGGTTAAATGTGGCCCAGTACAAGTTAGGGATTATTACGCTAACGATTACTGTTTTACAGATAACATTTACAATTACTTGATATTTGGTATTTTCAGTCTGAATGGTTCCTTAAATGATATCTAGGCCAAACGGCCAGGAGATCAGACTTCAGGGTTCAGACCTAGCCATTCCTAATTTAGAAAAAGGAAGTAGCATATGTTTGAAATTAACATTGTAAACCTATAAAGTGAAGAGCGAAGAAATCCTATTTTTGTTTACACTTTCAGGAAGCTATCCATTTTTCAACATACAAATTTTAAATTTTTGTTTAAAACTAAGATCAGTCATGTAGTTATGACTATTCGTGTTTATACTCTATTTAGTCGAAAAAGATATAAAATATTGTTTGTTATTCTTTGTTATTCTGTAGGCATCAAACAATTTTGATCTTCAGACTCTAAACCTCCAGGATTCCAATCAAAATCCTGCGAACTTCGTGTCTGTTGACCAGGTAGGTAATAGTGTTTACCCGTTAGCTTCAGTGAAAAGTCGTGAAAGATTCTATTTTCGAACATTTTATAATATGTACGCGTTAGGAATATATAAAAGTATTTTTTTATTCACAGTTCATTGTGGATTTAGTGAATCTTGTTACTTTATATAGCTTTATGAAGTTAATTAAATTAGGGAACAAAACGATAAGCCAACATACTCGTATCGATCCATAAGCTTTATTACCAAGATTTTGTCGGTCTGTGGAAGGAAAACCACTGGTCTATAATTACAATATTAATTTGTATTTGTTTGTTAGTGTATGTGAAAACTAAACTGTTTGTAAGGAAGGGAGACTTTTATACAGTGCGAAAAATCCTTAAAGAAATGCTAATTTATTATTAATTGATGACAGTTTGTTTAGGATGAATACTATTTACATCACACACTAGTTATATTTCTCATGTTAATTTTTTGAAATTGATTCTATAAAAACACCTTGAAATTGACGTTTAGCACCGAATAGGCACTTCAGACCATTACGTCTGGTGAAGCCCTTCAGTGGCACAGTGGAATGTCTGCGGACTTATACTGCTAGAATCCGGGTTTCGATACCCGTGGTGGGCAGAACACAGATAGCCATTTGGACAAGATTTGATAACATTCGTTTAAAACACAGGTTTAAGAAATATACCATCACATACTTTCCAACTGTTAATGCCGTATTTCATTACCATATTTAAAACATGGTGTTAGACTTGTTGTACTGACATTACGTGAAGGAAAGACCTAGATTTTGTTCTAGGTTCACCATTGCTCTGACTTGTTCTGAAGCAGATTCCAAATTTCTCTAAATCTGACCAGTATTGTTTTTTGACATTTTTAAACTGGGGCATATTTCAGTAAATTTGGAAAGTTTTTTTTTGTTGTTGTTCATTATTAGTTAACAACTAATAGATTATTATTTGATAATTAATTAACTGAAACCGATTAAAAGCTTTAGGCGTAATAAGCTCTAGTCGAACTGATTTTTAGCACTGGTCATGGTGTTATCTATAATATATTTATCAAAATATGGTGTTAATCTCATACCAGTGAAGGTATACACATATATAAAATAGTTATACTATGATGGGATTCGAGATAAGAAATAACCAAAGTAAAAAGCAGTCTTGTTATTTTATCAAATACTGTAACAACGCTAGAAACCTGGTTTCGATAGCCATGATGGGCAGAGCACAGATAGTCCATTGTGTAGCTTTGTGTTTAACTTCAAACAAAAAAGTCTGAATTTGTTTAAAAAAAAAAACATTCGTTAATAGTTAATTCGTTGTAACCATGACAACCCAACAAAACCCTGCCTCATAGTTTGATATATTTTAATACGAAGTAGTCTAAAATGCTTTAAGCCCGTTTAACATTATAATTTGCTGTGCTGTTTTCCAAGAGTATGATAAAGATTATGATTAATAGATTTTCATGAAATCACTAAAGAGCACAAAAATTGTGTATACCGTCACGAAAATCGGCGAATAAAATTTTGTCATTTTCAGTTTATACTTGTTTATACAGATTTTCAGTTCCACATCGTGTTAGTTTTGTGAGATACAGTATAATTAACATCAGTAACAAAACTAAAGAACGAACGAAAATTTCAGGTACTAACTCTAAAATTAGTGGATAAAATTTTCTGTTTATATTTTTTATACAGATATTCAGTCTAATATTATGTCAGTGTTCGTTTTTTTTTCTCGTATAAGATGTAGAAAGAAAGTTAAATAGAAACAAAATGACAGTATCTGCTTAAGAAGTACAAATAACAATTATTGGGGAAATGTATAACGCGAATTTGTAACATTACATAAATGTAAATAACTTGTATAATTTTGACACGGTTGATGACGCTAATTTCTAATATCTGATATAAGCAACTTGTTTAATTGGCTAATGTTAACTCAGTAGGTTATATTATCTAATATAAGGAAGGTTATATTACTATATTTTAAGTTTGCAAACATAAATTTCCTTTTATGTGAAAAGTAAAAACTGCGGAAAATCTTTTTAACGTTGTACTAAATCTGTATAGTAAATAGTAACTTACGCGAAGTTACAAGAAAATGGAGAGGTGTAATTTATTTTGTGTTTGCTACTACCTAAATTATTACATGTTATGTTTTCCATTTTCACTACTGTTTTGTTTTCTTTATTTTTATCGTGTCTCCTTAGTGCCCGTGAAAAGGTTGTGATTAAATACATTTACATATTTTATTTATTTTAATTACTTCTATGTGACTGATTTCTGGGACAAAACAAATATAAAGTACACCAGAACTCGTAACTGAACATACCGCTTTTTTTCGTTGTGAACAACGGAACGGAACATATCACTTTTATTTCGTTTTGAACAACGGAACCAAATGTGTCGCTTGTTTAAAATTTCGTCTTGAACAACGGAACCAAACATGTCGCTTGTTTAAAATTTCGTCTTGAACAACGGAACCAAACATGTCGCTTGTTTAAAATTTCGTCTTGAACAACGGAACCAAACATGTCGCTTTTTTAAAATTTCGTCTTGAACAACGGAACCAAACATGTCGCTTTTTTAAAATTTCGTCTTGAACAACGGAACCAAACATGTCACTTTTTTAAAATTTCGTTTTGAACAACGGAACCGAACCTATCGCTTTTATTTCGTTTTGAACAACGGAACACGAAACCAAACATACTGCTTCTTTTTTTTTTCACTTTGAACACAATTGTAAAAGTTCCGAGTTAAGAGAAAAAAAGCATAAGGCATATTAATTTTGCTTATTTGAATCTCATGAGTTGCAGTATTGTACATTTACGTGTATAAAATTACTGCACCAGGAAAAGCAACGATCTAAGTAACTTTTTTCCGTCGACAATTTTCTTTCTTGTTCACGTTATCACGTTAAATAGTGTATTTATTTTATGTTGGTCATACCACTATCACGTGACTTGCCGAACTTATGGACAACGAACAGGAAATGAATATTTGAGACAACGCTCCACTTAACAAAGGAAAAATAAATTATTCCCTTTGGGATATCAGCTACTCGGATATGTTTCATTTTTCGGTATCATATACTGATGGCATATGACTTTCAACACAAAAACGATCCCGAGAAGAGCTGAGAATTTTCATTTCATCTTGATGTGTTATAAATGTTTGATTTATTTATAGTACGAGTAGGTTCGTCCTCGTGATTATATTCTGGAACATCAAATTTCCTATAAACTGCTTCCGAGGAATATTATCCACTTCGGTGGATCCCTTTCGTGCACGCAGTGTTTATCATCTCTTCAGCTAAGCATGAATAGCCCGTTAGTATACCACCAGCAACATTGTCCGTGCCTTGAGTAATGAATTTTATTTTATATTATGTGTAAGTATAACGTATTACTTTATTAGACATGTTGAACTGCACACGTAGAAGCAGTGAAAATCAAACACTAGGGTGTTTTCCCAACTAAAAATAATTTATGCTCAGATATCGTATTTTTCGCATTTATACTTAAATTAAAATATCTTTCCAGTTAGTAGTAGTATATGTAAGCTGTTACTATATCACTCTAAAATGAACAACCTATAGACAACGTTAACTACCATAATTTATGTACTGTAAATATATATTTCAGGGACAAGTTAAAAAAGACTGGAAGTGTTAAATTAGGCGTCAGATATTTAATTTTTGGGCATGATTTTATAGGTATTTTTCAAAGCTATTCATGCACGAAATTACTAGTAGATCCACGATTTTGTTGATTAAAGGGTTCTTAGTAACGTTTGTCGTAGAAAATATTAAACAAAATAATCGTCAATATTGCAGCTAATATCACTAATTACTGTTGGTGATACTTATCTATTTTACATATAAATGAGTGATTTCACTCAATTTTGTGGTTAGATTTTAAAATTGATCAATATATGGATCCAGTAATTAATGGTATCTGTAAAAAGAAAAACCGGTAATTCCAGGATTAAACAATTATATTCCAAAAGTTCTAATCCTAAACATGAGTTGTAATGTTGACACCATTCTTTTTCGGAGATTTCTTCTAATAAATGATAAACTTCTGATCAAAAGTAAGTTAATTGTATAAATTAGAACAAATAATTTAAAATCACGTATAAATTAATGAAGCCGATTCTGCTTAGCAAACTGATTAGAAATAATTATAAATCAGTTCACCAGAAAACTAAAATCTATAGTGGGCTGACTGTGATTAATCATCACTTCGATACCTGTATTGTTTAAGACGTTTTCGGTCATAATCCCAGAAATATTTCACAAGGTTCGTCCAGCTTAGGAAATGCAGGTTAGCCTTAAATTTATATATTAAACCAACATCGCAGAATACTTAAGTGATATAATTAAAACTATAGAAAAATTAGGTTAAACACTGTAATTAATAAAATGTAATGAAACTAACAAAGAAAAATAGAATATAGTTATTATTGATGAAGCACACAAGTGCATCAGTCAACATAGTTCATATAAGATGAACTAAATGAAAATCAGTTAAAGATGAAAGTGTTTGCAAGTTTTGATTCAATACTACATGGGAATTGAACAAACAGTGCGAGATTCTATTTCAAATAATTTTATTTCTTCTTCCTGCGTTATCGATTTTCTTGTTCATACATTTAATTATATTCATGATTGTTTTTGATCATTTCATATCGAACAAAGGTTCTTCTAGTGCACTTCTTTGTATTGTGCGCTTTCTATATCGTTAAGCATCACATCATATTCATAAACTTCCAACTTTTCTTTTGATAGTCGAAAACATTACAGTGAAACTAATGTCTTGTACTTTTGACGACATCATTTTTGCAATTCAACTCTGAAAACAGCTCTAGATTCACAAGGAAGTGCAGCAGTATCTAATGGCAGACAAACCTACTAGATTGAATATACGACACTTAACCCTTGACTGGAAATTTTATAAATAAGTTTGGAGCACTATTTATTCATTTTCTCTCGGTTATGTGGATTGTTATTATTATTTGTCTGTTGTATTCGAACCGTTTTACGTGTATTTCCTTGCTCAGCCCTCCTACTGAACAATTCATGTGTTTGTCTTAAAAGTAACTCTTATTCATTGATGATATAAGTAAGTATTCGAATTGCAATTTACGTGCACAAGGCGGTACTTGTGCCTGAACTTCTGTTGTAACCAAGAGACTCACTTAGTCTCCGTGATTAAACTGTAGCTTGGAAATTATTTCTACACTCGAGATAAAGTAAAGGAAACGTTTTAATGGAAATATAACAGGTTCTGTGAAGTTTTACAAGTTGTATTAAAAGCTAACAGACAGATACGCCCAGAGCGCAGCTTTCCAGCAGCCATTGGTGTAGCTAGTATAAAGTTAGTTGTGCTAACACACACTGTACACAAACCCTCCATCATCTCAATCTCCGTCCCCCACTCCTCTTCTCAAACAACCCCACAGCTGATGACTCATCAAATTACTTCCCTTTTGGATTTACACTGTTGGAAAAAAGAAATAAACGGTTAATTCTATTGGTAACTTGGGAGTTGAGTGTTTTGGTAATCAAGTCACATAATATCTGTGAATCAACTGTTCAGTTACTGACGTGTATACTTCCAAGCCTAAGCGATCACACTGGGATAGTTCAATTTAACGTTAGTTAACAGACTGAGGAATAGATGCATGTTTTAAAACTTTACTTTATGGAACAATGTGACACTACTCGCTGTTAGTTGAACACTGTCGAAATTTAAAAAACAACAAAAACAAAATATATTCCTATTACTTTGTGACTACGTTCGTACTTGCATTTGCAAAACTGCTTTTTAAGTTATTGGAGTATACATATCCAGTCCTAGTTAGTGGCGTAGCTGTTCCCCATCTACATACGGATTGGTTTATCTGATATATAAATATTTGGAACCATTTGATTTTCATGTACCGTAAAATTGTATTTACGCTTTTTTTCTTACTTTTATTTAAACCATGGTAGGAACAATTGCACTTGTAAATTGAGCAATTGTATTAAAAACAAATTTCTGACAGTCATTTGTGGTATAGTAGATTCTAACTCAGTTTTTCACTTTACGTCTACAACTTGTACATTGAGGAAATCGTGCAAACATCTTTAGAACTAACAAATGATTTGAAAAATGTGATTACTTGTAACATCAAATAGATACATGAAAATGACATATGGAAGTTGCTTAGTATTAGAGGAAGTAACGAAGCTACCAAGTCAGTTCTGTGACTAAAATTTCTCATATAACTAACTGACTGTCTGGTATTGATTGGTCAACGTTTCGTCGCGATAATATTCTAGACTCAGCTTGGCAGTAAAACTCCTCTTGTTGTTGGAAGAGTTACTTATTCTACTGTAACCCATTCATCGAATCGTATGCAATGTAATTGGTCCACAGATGCTGGCATTGGAATACAATGGTGAATGCGATGTTCGAATTGCTTCCAATAATGTGCACTCGGGTTTAGGTCCGATGACTATAGTGGCCAAGGAGGAAGTCTGAATTCGCTGTCATAATTTTCTAACCAGTTCGGGAAAATATGAAGCAGTGGTTTGTTACATTATTATCAATTTTTTGGAAGAGAGGTGAATATGTAATATTTCAGGTTAGACAAGATTGGCTACATTGAGCAGTTTTACTCTGGATGCTATTGCCCTTCTACTATCGTGAGAACTTTTCCTATACCATTAGGCTACCACCAGTAGTACAAGCAGAGTCAAATGCTTCTTGCGGTTTTTCTTATCGTACTACATCATCTGTATATTGCCACTCTGTACACACTAAACACCATTGAAGGTTGTCGCGAGCAGATATATAAAAGGAAAACAAAATAGTAACTAATTAATAATTCGACTTGTATGAACATATATACGCTACTAACCATGACAAAGACGAAAGTTTTGCTTTCTTGTTTGCATTTGAAATTAGCAGTTTTTAGACTGGTTGCTGGCTTTCATACGACAGTTTTGAATAATGCCTTTTGAATAGAGAAGAATTAATTGTAACGATCGGTTTGAACAAGACTGTCTATAATTTGTATGTATAATCAGTCACGAAAGAGCGGTGGACACAATTGTTTCTAGTTGATGAACTAGAATGATATATTTCTTTGACCAGTCGGTTAAAGAAACAGCCTCTAACACCGATATTTCAGTTGAACGCCCAACATCATTTTTCACTGAAGAGATCCTTCCTTATTCTTGTATAAAATAGTGATTTTATTGCTACATTTCTCATTCTCAGTTTGTATAGGGTTCAAGCAATTCGCCTAATACATCACACGGGCAGTCTGTTTTACATGTACAAATAAACGTTCAGTATAACACTTAATTACTATTCAGGACTTTCTTGTTTCTCATATAACGCTCTTTCCTGCAAGATGGCCACTCGAGTTGCAATTTAGTTTAAGAACTCGAATATGTTCCTTCAATATGAATCTCTAAAAGGCGAATCAAAACTGCGGCCAGGCTATTACACAGTCAACTTATGCTGCTAAATATGACTTCCAAAATGTTCTGCCTATTTTCGAATTGCTTTGTTTTTGTTTTATTAACTAGTTTTTTTTTATTTTTATGTATCTTTACATCTTAACACTACAATGCGATAATTAAGATTGAACTCCATTTCGATTTTAGTAATCGTCCTTCTTTTGGATTCCAAGAAACTCTTTACTTTACACTTGATCAAACATATAGATCAATATACTATTTAGGTTCATGAGAAATGTTATGGCTCAAATATCAGCAGATACGTGATATTAGTGTGAATCTTTATTCAGTAGCAAAGAGTTCTCCATTGGCAGACCCATGAGGTAATGATATGTTAATCACGTGTTTTTTTTTGTGATAGTAAAAGTGTACCATTTGCAGATGTTTCATTCACAAACTAGCGCGGTTTTATACATATGATTGCTGTTGTTGATGATGCAGGTATTTTCCAGCTTAATCGAACAACTGTAAGAGAAATGGGGCATTTACAGACCTGGGAAACGAGAGTCATTTTTCGCGACTACAATATGTGACTAGACAAATGTCACCCCTTTGTCTGTTCTGTTCAAGCTGAAATATAGGTAATAGCAGTTTGACTTGGATAAGAACACGCCGGATCCGTAAACGGTTCTGTGACGGTAGTCTACTGGAAGTACGAGTTATTAAGTATTTGATTTCAAGAATAAGATGTTGATAAACACTGCGAACATGTTATCAAAGGTACGGATGAATTTTATATCGTTTCTCTAGAGAGCGCCCTAGTATCTTGTTTCATCAGTTACTGTCTTGCTATGCTCTAAATTCAGAGTTTATGATATTACGGTACTTAGAATGCGCATTTGGATTGCCTTAGGAAGTCACTTTATATACCAGTTATACTGTGAATAGATAATACAAAAACGTAGGCGCATCTGTTTTATAATCGACTAATGTGCTCTTCATCTTCGGTGAACGACCGGCCGAAAACTGGATAGACCTGTACAAACATTTTATTGTTAGGTAAGGTAGAAGTCGGGGAGAGTTTGTTTGGTAGCCCGAGAAACCACCAAACTTGATTACCTCGTTTCAGTTTAAGTTCCGGTATTCAGGGACATTGCGATATTACCACGATATAAGTAAAAGTTCCATACTGGTAACATGTATTTCTTGAAGTTACGCGTACCACTTGTCAAGTTGGTAACCAATCAGTCGTTAGTAATACATAAAACTGCATGAACGACCCAATCAGCTTTTGACACAACTCGGAACCTATATATAGTTTCACTTGATTTTACTGATGAGCATGCCTTTACGTAGATTATGATTTTATGTGGAAAATTCCAAATCGAAACTTCAAAAAAAAAAGCACAGTGGAATTAGACGTTGACACTTAATTAACTAAATATGACGTCAAATTGCCGGGACGTCAAGCATACATGTTCCAGTTTTGGTGAGTTGCTTCGGGCCCGGAAGTAACCAGCCCGTCGGTCATGTGCTCATCCCCTACCCTCTCACAAGCTGCGGTTGGCTGGTAAGGGAAGATTTTCTAGTCCATTGGTGAACTTAACCAAAAATGAAATTGAAAGTGTGCACGCAAGCACACGAGAAGTAGGAAGTAAAAATGCCCACACCTTTTGGCCGGGTGTAGCCAAGTGATGCCGCTAAACACGTTAGGCACTGAGGGCGTGTTGTAAAGGTGAAGATCAATCCCAATATTCGTTTCAAATAGCTGGACAAAACCTCGTGGCGGCAGAGCTTCTGACTGGCTGCCTTCTCTCCTGTGTCTAAGGTGTCGTTCAGTCTGAATTTTCCAGTTCCAAAAGCAGCGTAAACCTTAAATTGGAAAATATATAAGATATCGCAAATAAGTGTGTGTTGGAACAGTGGTTCTCAACTTATTCTTTCTCATGGGCCCCTTCACAAATGAAAGACAATCTCGTACTCAAATATGTCTGTGTGCAAAATCTGATTATTCAGTGTATAAAAGTTGTGCCGATATATGCGAGTATATAATTTTTTTTAAACGAAACATTATTTAATCGAGCATAATAATGTCATTTAACTGTTATATGGAACTCGAGTTGTACAATGCTGACCGACCCCCTACAGGTTCGCAGATCACAAGAACCACAGACAGTAAAACGAAAATATAAGGTGGAACAAAATAACCGAATGTTTTTAATCCATGTAATACCCATGTCTATTCAAACCACTGGTCTAGAAGAGGGGGGGGGGGTCTCTGCATAAACATAATTACAGGGAAAGATAATGTAATAAATGTATCGAACGAGTTTGAAGATGTCCAAATGGCGTTGTTTAATGACTAATAATTACAATAAACAGAAGATTATGGCGAAATCATAACTGATAACTTAACGGTAAATAATGTAATTATGAATGAATAAAGGATAGTTTGGGTGTACTAAAGCTTCCCAGTTTTAACATAACTTGAAATTATAACAAGATTTGGGCATTTTACTGTTCGTAGCAGAATATAAACATTGGTGGATATTCGTTTTATATAGCAAAAACACGTTTCTATACCAATAATTAAGATCTTCATGAGAAACGAAGTCGCATATAACAAAATTTTCCATGTTTGTGGTATGTTTACCTCATAAATTAGCTTCCTTGAGTTTCAGACTGCACTTTTCTAAGTTTTGTATTTTTTCTAGTTCTGGTTTGAAACGACAAGTATGTTATTAATTTTCTCAGATATACATCTGGAGTTTGTCACCTCTATAGCTATTGCCAGTCTAAAATATCTGTTATTCCATTGACTTGTTGGATCTTGATGACCACCAAGTACAGCCTGTTTTTACGTCACGTGGAATGATAGAGCTATAACAAACTACGGTTACTTATTTTTGATTGGCTCAGCTTTCAGAGGCGACGTTGCTTTTCATGTAAGTTTTGACTTTTAAGGAGTTGCCAGTAGTCTTCAGAGATAACTTGCTAAAACGCCTGGCTATCTTTTACAAGCTTCTTCAAGTGGAGCAGTTGAATCTGGAAGTGGTTCTGTGATTTGTACCCCTGTTTTCTTTGTTAATATGGTGTTAAAGGAGTTGAGGTTTTATTTTTGTTTTGGCATTTAGGTAAAATTTGTTTTGTTTTCAGATTTATTTATTTCTTTACGCGTGTTATAGTTCATGATAAAGAGACTTGGTTTCCAGTGGAACTTTACAAAGTGTCTGTGTCTTTTTTGACCCTCGTTACCAGTTTCTACATTATGATGTACAACACAAATCCTTTCAATTCTCCCATTTGGCAGACCAACTTTCGTTTGCGAAATTATTTCATAACACGTAATACATAGCACGAACCGTATATACCCTTCTTAACTTCGTAAAGCTACGAGTTGATTTCAAGAAAGACTGCTTAAATATTTTGTTTTCTTTTAAGCTTTTATGTATCTATTTTAAATACAAATATATGTTATTCTCAGAATAATTATTTCACTTATAGTAATATTTTATTTTCTTAAACAGTAAAAACCTGTTTAAAAACACAACGGAGAACAAGTTCGGCGTGTGAGCGACTATAACACGAGTTCAAGTTCAAAATAACAGTCATTGTGCACTAACAAAACAATGATGAATATTATAGAATTTACACACACAATATTAGTCAATTTAGGCATTTTATGACATAAAAGTCAAAAACTGCATTAAACAATATTTTAAGTAGTACCTCAGCTGAAGAACGATTTGTTTCCACCATGTGGTAATCCTGAACGGTTCAAACCGGAACTCGTCATTAAAATGTTTGAATAATTGGTCACATTTGTCTTATATTACTGTTACCACATCTACATAAAAATGGAGGTTTTTAACTTATTGAATTTCCCAATTATATTCTAATAAACGCCTGTTTTATAATAACTCGTAAATAAATTAACTTTAAAGTTGATGCACATTAATTTAAAAGAAGATACGGACTTTCATTCCACGAGTAGTGCGAGAATGAAGTCAAACAGGGGCTGTGAAATCTGGTGTAAATACAAGTCTGTAAAGTTTATTACAAGTACCATTGTAATGACCCGAAGGTTTGGTCAGCAGACTAGTTCGTCATTACACCAATTTTGTTCTGTGTTTAATAGAGAAAATGTATGGTAAACAGCAGATATTGATTAAAAACTGAAGATGGATAATGTTATACTTTATTTTTTTCAGTCAAAACTAAGTATTCTGAAAACATTACATGTACATTATTCTCATTGTAAGTGAGAAACTTTAATGTTACTGAAACTCCGAATAGTCTGTTGTTTTATGCTTTTCGTAACTCAATAGAAAACGTCTGTAATAAAATATCCGAACTGTTTTTTGTGTTATTTCGTATGATCGTAGGTTTCGGCATTTAGAGTTTTAACAAAACTTAATTTCATGGTTTTGCATTAGAGAACTAATATCATCTGAACTTGTTTGACGTTCGTGAATCGTGTTCATACAAGTTTCTGATTAGATTCTTAATGATAAACAATATATATATAAATTGTTGATCCTCCCCTCCTTGTTCAAAATTGGAAAAAGAAAGAATGAAGTAATATTTGAAACAGCAAATAATAAAGTCCCGGGAAAGTAATTATAGTGGAATACTTTTTTTTTGTTAGTGCTGTTTGAAGAATACGTGATTCATTAGGTAAAAGTACATATCCAAACGTACTATCATAAAGCAGTGTTTTATATTAGAGAAAAGAAAATTCAAATAATTTTTCGAAGCTTATTTTTTCCAGGTTATTAGATTTTCAAGAAGTTCGACAACTAAGAGATAAAAAAACAAGTTTTTTCGTCTCTTCATCTTAAAAATATTTCCATTAAAAACCAAGTGTTCTCATCAGATACAAATACAATATGGTATTGATTTTTAAAAACTAGGCTTTGTGAGCTCATTACGTCTGTTTGGCAAAGTATTTTACTTGGTATCATGTTTTCATTTTAATTGATCTCGATTTTTAAGCCTTCAGATGATATTTTCTTAGTTGGGAAGTGTTATCAGTAATGTAATTTGAAACCGTCTTTACTGAAAAAAAAAGGTTCTAAATTAAACGACGACTAGAAAGAATAAATTAGTCATGATAAATGTCCTTTCCAAAAGAATTTCTTTAGTTGACGTTATTTAAAATGTTTATAATATGTGTTGTTTTATACTTTAGAGAAGTTAATAAATAAGATGTAACTTTTTTTTCTCCAAGAAGCGATTGTAATATACAGGAGGGGTTATCTTACATGTAATAATTTTTTGGGTCACATGTTCTTCCAGTTTTAATTTGGGTAGAGAGTGGTTTTAAAGTCACTTTATATCTCAAATGGTTTTTAGACTTGTGTGTTGTAAAATCCCTTCAGCAATTTCAGGTCTTAGGATCAACATTGAAGAAGACCACCAAGGTGGATGATTTTGTGGTGTTATTATTCACCTGCTTTTATACGTATGAACATTTTAAGCTTTTGTGTCAAACGTCTCCGAAAGGGAAATCCCTTACCATAGCTTTCAATCCGGCCGATAATTTAGATTCAAGATGCTTGTCGAGAACACATCTCACCAAACACGTCAAAACACCGCCCTTTTCGATTGAGCCAAAACAGTTAATCCCAATTTACAAACTGATAAAGGTTTGCTTGAAAAAATAAAGTAGGGACAACAGAAATAGTTATTTCTGCCATCCTATAATCCATTTCTGTTTATTATAATGCAGCTGGTGTAAATCTTTTTGTAGTAAGTGGCAGTATTGAAGAAAGAAAATCCGTTACAGATTCATATATATCGAATCCGTCAGTTTACATTAGAGTATGTCAGAGCATCATCTTTTAGTGGGCGTAGGGAAGTACAAGTAAACATCTGTTAGAAATGTTGAAGCTTTTTATTTTATACGAAGG
This sequence comes from Limulus polyphemus, assembly GCF_000517525.1. Classification (NCBI taxonomy): domain Eukaryota; kingdom Metazoa; phylum Arthropoda; class Merostomata; order Xiphosura; family Limulidae; genus Limulus; species Limulus polyphemus. The sequence continues at coordinate 72,498 of NW_013666533.1, read as the reverse complement.
CATAAAGAAACATACATTTACCCTAAAGTCTAAAAGCTTGCAATTTAAATGTTAAAGCATACTTTAAATTATCAATTTGTTCAGTGACAGGTGTATATACTAGGATTATCTCTATCCTTATTGGTTAAAAATGTCATTTTGGGCCAAATTCAGTTTGAAAAGGAAGATTTTGTTTGTTGCAGACTTTCCATACTCCGAGTTTTGGGGACGAAGAATTTGGTATTCCAACATTGAGCATGCCATCTAGTGATGGAAACGGGAATACTGGGGACATCTTTGAAAGTCAGGTAAAATATCTCATTTCAAAAGTTTTAAATTAACAAACTAGAAAAGATCCTCTTAAAGTTTGACAGTAATATGTTGTATGCGTAAAACGCATAAACAGATTGTGAAGTCCCACTTTTGCTTATCGATGCCTTTAATTACAATAACACTTTGTTAGTGGGGTTGTCTTTCTAACTGTATATACGATAAATGTGTTCTTTCTTCAACTTTAGTCTGGCTTTACTCAAATGTGTTAAGTCGGTCGCTTTGCAAATCAAGAGACTTGTTTATTTTGTAAGAAGTAAAAATGCTTAAGATTATGCATTCAGGCTCAAACACATGTTCAAAATTTAACATTAAAACTGTTATCTGGCGAAAGGTATCCTGGTTTAACTCACGTGAGAAAGCATGCATTGGTATATGGTTGGACCTGCTTTCACCATTAGTTACATACAGCTAAAGTAAAAATTTAATTGATTAGCTAGGTGCTTGGTTCGGATATTCGTGCAAAGCTACACAAGGACTATACGCCAGACATTTCTAATTTGGAACTGATAGACTAGATGGAAGGCAGCTAGTCAGCAGCACCAGTCGCCAACTCTTGGGCTGTTCTTGTCTGGCCGAATATGAGATTTGACTGTTACTCTTATAACGCATATTCGACTTTAAAAGTAAAGAGCGCCATTTTCGGAAACGGGATACGAACCATGGACATTCGGATTTACGTCAACTAATAAGCCACGCCCGGTCCAGTTCAGTACTTATTGTGATGAGGTGTTTGACACAAGATGCATGTATTCGTAGTGCCAAGAATTTTCCCTCTTAAAAAATTTCTTTGTGCTGTATTTCAAAACTGTGGTTTCGAATTTTCATTAATTTGATCTTAGTGAAACATGTTTTATTTTGAATCATCACAGTGATCACACTATGGTGTTTTTGTTTTTCAGGCACTCTCACTTGCCCAAGCACAAAGTCAGGGAATGACCATAGTGATGACGTCTTCTCCTTCTACTACAGTTGCTCCCCAAGGAATAGTGGAAAGTCCCACGGTCCAATATCCAGGACATAACATGGATGAAATGTACTTGCCTCAGATGAGAGAGATCCAACCTGGAGGTCGGATGGAGATGCAAAACATCCAAATGCTGTAAGTTAAATGTTGATTTTTCTACTGAAATACGTAAAATCACGAAATCTCGATTTGCTAGATTTTGTTCGTAAATCAATCGGTGGTTTAAGATGTACAAATTGTAGCTCTATTAATATTTTTTCGTATTAACTTCAAGTGAACGGATTTAAACACGATATGTTATCTAGAAAGTGTTGGTTATCTATTTTAGTCCGTATGTAATCGGTAGCTAGTTGTTATTTAGTGTAGAAATGTGTTTATAGTGTCTAGGAGAACTTTTCACTGAATTTTAGTTAACACTATTCATATGAAGGCATCCCTGTAGATTTGATATATATGTGTGTGTGATTTCTTATACAGAACATGGACACTGTGTTATATATATATATATATATATATATCACAGTGTCCATGTTTTGTATAGGAAATCATTGGCCTAACTCCTGGATATAGGCCACTGTAACCTCACGCCGTACTAATACACACTTTTAAAATACGTTTTTAGTCGAGCTTCTAGGTCATGTGGGAAAAATCTCATAAAAACTATTCGTATAAATTTACTGTATTGTACAAAGATATTTCTCAAGTTTGGTTATTCAGCGCTTCAAATCTTTGATTTTTTTACCGCACAAAAAAAATCATTGGCGAGCTAAGTGCTGCATTGTAAATAATAATGTCTTAAGTTTGGGTACGTAGTTTATATGAATTTAATAAAAGTGGTAACATTTGTTTTTTTATCTGTATTTCAGTGCTCATTCCTATGAGAACCGCCCGAGTAGCTATGATCAAATGCAACAACGACAGTCACAAATGCAGACCATGCCCCCACCTCAGGTACCAGATCCACTGTCAACACAGCCTTCTGTAATAAACGGACATGCTTCTCTGCTTACAACTATAAGTCAGACACAACTGATGACACAACTGGGTATGAAAGCTCCTTTAGGAATGGCCAGACAGCAAGGTCCCGGATCTATGGGGAGCTCTCCTGGATCCAATCATACTTCTCCAGGACAGGAAACCAGCGAAGACAGCGACGATAGCATTCCATTGGTACATGTACTATCATCACTACGTTGGTCAAATTTAAGTTGTATTCAAAGCATAAACTTGAAAACAATTGGATACATTCACCCATTTTCTTATACCATTACAAGTAGCATTATAAGAAATTATTAAGGATACCAATTTCACATTTTAATTTTTATCAACTTATTACATCATTCTATCATTTAACAATAATTGTACAATTTATTTTTATCTGTTTATCGATTTATAAGTTGAATGTGGGGTTCATCGTAAACACTACGAAGAAGATATCGAGACATCATTATGTATATATCAACAATTTATTTGTTTATCGTTTTAAAATGTCATCTTATCTGTATATTATTTATACAGTTTCCTTTTACCTGTTTATCGATTTTGTTCGTTTAATAATTTTGTTTCATTATCAGTTTATCTATTGATAATTTAATTTTATCTGTTTATAATTCACAATTTTACTGTTCAACATTTTATTACATAGTTCTATCTGTTTATAGATTTATAATTTCCTGCTAACTGTTGATAAAAAGTACCTCTCTTCATAAAATTATTTATTACAAACGCGTTCGTATGTAATAGAATGAATTAACTCTAAAAACGAGATAAAATGCATTAGAGCAGAATTTGTCTGCACAATTATTAGCATTATTACAGATAAGTCTGAAGTTTCCGTTATTTTTTAAGACTTCTTACAAACGTCGAACTTGTGGTGAATAAAAGTTTAGTCTTAATTTGTGTGACTACTTTTCGTTCTCTTATCTAAGTTTCTGTTTTCTAGTGATTAAAACACCCATTAAAAAGTTCCACTCTTGTCAAGAGCTCCGAACCTTTAAAATATCGGTAATAACACATTGGATGTTAGTGAACAGTAAAGACGCCCTTTTAAAAAGAGCAGATGGTACAGAGTAATAACCACTCTACGGGTTTTGAAAGATAGCCACAGGCGGCGCTGTTGATGAATGCTATCGCTCTGTAGCAGATGCTGCGTTTCCATTACATGATACCCTTATATTTTCAGCTTGTTTTTTTTTTCTCGAATTTGTTTTGAAAAACACTATGAGGCGATCTTCAAGTTTTAATATAGTTGTTAATTTAGACTGTTAGCTTGCCTAAAGCTTATCTAATAATCACCAGTGATACTGTTGCAAATATGTGCATATTTCAACACGCACACACCACAACAATCTTCTACGTGGTAAAATGTTTTTAACTCTTCAGGTACGTTAAATAAAACGGTTTTCATATTTTTTATTTTTGTTTTCGAAATTTAAGTTGACGATCGTTTTCAATTTACCCCTTTTCAGGCAGAAAATAATGCTGTGCCATTTTTTTCCACCACTGAAAGTTGATTATAAAAACTACTTTGTACACATGTAGCATAAAATCTATTCATTGAATTTAAGAGCGGGAAAAGTAAAATCTGCCCTAATGGAGGAAGGGGTGGGAGTTAGGCCTTACACCCTGGTGAGACATACATCACTTATCAGATGAGAAAGAGATGGACATTACTTGCTAAATTAGGGCCTACACATCGATGAGGCATAGACCATTTATAAAATGGGGAAGCAGTGGTAGTTATTCGCTAAATTAGGCCTTAAAAATCGGTAAGGCATACATCACCCATCAGATGAGGAAGAGGTGGGAATTACTTGCTAAATTAGGCCATAAAAATCAGTGAGGTATATACCACTTATCAGATTTAACTCCTGTTTTTAATCATCACAAATACGTGATTATTTTACAACGAAACTTGGGTGTCTATATGGGTGCTTCTGTCACAATACCCCACCAAACTACCGCTGAACCTATAAAGTCAGTTGTGGAACGTTGTTGCTTCTATAGAAACAGAAATAAATAAAAAAATTAAGTAGTAATTTGTTAAATACTGACCCTCGACAGTGGTAGGTAGAAATTATTCCCTTAAGTAAGCATTCCAGCCTTTCTCAGTGATTGTAAAGTTAACCAACAGACGATAAGATTGAAATATGCTACTAAAACATTTTCGTGTATTTGTATCACGCAGATAAATTAACAGATTTCCTAGAATGCGGTTACATTCATAATGATGTTTATAAACATTTGTTCCATTTCATTTGTGCGACGATATTATCGAAATTGGTTATTGTCACCGTTATAATTTTAATAGGTTACCATGATACAGATATGTTTAAGGGTGGGTATGCAAGCTAGATTAAATATTGAATTAGTTCAGGATGAAATTCGAAACGTCGTTCTCTACACTTATGTTTCTACAACGGGCAATTCCTGTCCATTCAACTAAATTTCATGAAGTCATGTCTCATTTTCTCATTATATATTAAAATTAAATTAACATTTCCAGTTATTTAAAAACTACCGTGGAGCTAATTTCTGCCTTATAACGTATTTCTTTCTGTTATAGCTAATGGGTGGAGTGAAAAGACCATCACCAGAGCCTGTAGAACCTGTTAGCAACACCAAGTCAAGCAAAAAACCCAAAGTTCCGAAGAAGAAGAAAAAGAAAGACCCTAATGAACCGCAAAAGTAAGCCAAATGTACAACGTCATTCTTTCTCTTACTTACATCATGCCCAATATTCCTGAAAGATTAATAGAACACATTATGATCATACATCATTATGCAACAGATATTTCTACCCCACTTCCATTTAATATAGCTGAGGTAAAATCACTAAATGATCTAGGAAGCTGATTATATTTTTTTTATCAAAATTCACCGGAAATAGGACGGAATATGTATAGATAGATAGATATATATTTCCGTGTTCATAAAAATCGAGTATCTTTTGAAAATGTAAATTAATTAATCACAATATGATTGTTTTTATTTAAATATCTTGCCGCTACATATATTGAAATCTCCAAGCTCTTAATCTCACGTATGCCAATTAAAATAGCCGATATTTATATGCAACTGAAAATAAACTTTATACAAAATATGTTCGTTTCGGAAAATTTGTTGTTTTTGCATACTTTTGTTAAAACGATTCGTTAGTCTTGTTATTTCAGTTCAAATGGATTTTCGCTTCCTTGTATGTACGTCTTATCTTTAATTGATTGAAAAAAATACATTTAGTGACTGCGTATTGAAGAGTGAAAAGCTTAATAAAACTTCCGTTTTCCCGTCACTCAAAGAATTTGAAAAACAAATGGATTGAAAAAGATGAGAACGAACACGTTTATCGTAGATAAAGTATAACAATCTCCTATTCTTAAAGAAGGATCATTTTTCATTGTGGCAGCTCGATCTTTATTGCTGAGCTTTTAAATTGGAACAAAGCCAATACTTAACCAAGGAAGAAGAATGGCGCGCTATGAACAATTTTATAATCCTATAACAAATCGTTCGGGATTCAAATTATTACCGAGTGGAGCTGTTTCCAGAGAGAAAATATATCGCACCTGCAGACGGTGTTTGAAAAAGTTATTTAATCCTAGTATATCGTAAAAGATAGTAGTTACTTATCTTCACTGCTTTGAATTGTGAGCAGCGAGGGGGGGGGGGGAGGAGCTAAAATATTAGATTCTGTATTTGTGTTTGTATGTTTGGAACCATTGCTTATATTAAGATATGGTAAGCTCACAGCTTAACGTCTATTTCTTTCTTTAGACTAAGAATATACATGCGTTTCTTAGTTTCTCGTTATTAATTTGTTTTGTTACTATGCGATTCTTTTTGTTGAGGCTTCAACTTTTCGAATATTTTTAGTCAATTTTCAAACATTCGCTATTTATAGGTGACCAAAGCGATCTTAGACCCCCTCGGTTAGTTGGAACATAAAGATGGGAAAGCCCTCGTAAAGCTTTAAAACCACCTTATAGTCTTGCATAGAAATAGAACTGGGTTAGTTTATCTTTACACCAGTGCTAATTTTGAAAACGTCCTTCATAAAGTGCAGGTCGTGCCAATGAAATTTAATAACGCAATATAATAGCAATTTTTTTCGTCAGGCTTGAAAGATGGAAATTAAAGACAAATTTTACAACTAATTGGTGTGTGTTCAACTTAATGTAATATGTTCACGTCGTAATGCCATATTTAGAAGTGAATGGCTGACGGATATCACTTATGACAAATTGGTATGTTTTATTACTTTGTAAACGTGAAAAAACAAATTACTGTTTTTCACATATCACAGTATTTGGAATAGGTAAGCTCGTTAGTCGGATAAAACAGTGTCTAACTTGTAGGAGTGTATTTGCACAAGAATATTGGATGTATTTTCATATTGTAAAAGACAATGTCCTGTTGCACGATCGCTGTCAATTTTGCGGCGAGTCGGTTAAAGTTACTTTAAAGTTCTTTACATGTCTAGTCTAAGAAATAAGTAAAAAGATATATGGGTTGTATATAATTAACTCGAATCACAAGATTTATACATAAATGAACGCCATTTCGATCCAAGTGAAAACATAATTGAAACTTTGGCCTTCCTTCAATATTTATACACCCTTTCAGTGTGCTCTAACTTCAAAAATCACGCTATGGTATTATCGATCTTATATAATTTTAAAACGTGACTCAGTTGTACGATTTTCATTGTTCTTTTTAGGAGGTTAGCCACGTTAGTCAACTATGAGATGTGATGGTGAGAAAAAGATACTTTGAAAGGTTATACTTTTTAAGATTCTTGAAAATCTGCCAAAGAAACTCTACGTTTTAGTTCAATATTACTGAGAATGGGAACAAGGTGCAGCTCTTAACCTGTTTAATCTTTCGTGAAGGGCATACGTTCCAGATGCTTTTGGTGTCGTATACTTGCCGAACTTAAAGCATTCCAATTCCGTTATTTCTGAAAGAACTAGTCTTGGGACCTTCACAGCCTATAGAGGCCACCACTAGTAACTTTGCTGAATCAAGAACAAGCAAGGATTATATAATGATAGGAGGAGTGGTTATATGGTACATGTATACTACTGTTTTCCTTGTAGAATTCAAGGCTAAGCACCACCCTTGATAAAGGACAGAAATTAACAACAGTTATCGTTAAAATTTGATAGAAATGGCAGAAAACGTTAGATGTTCGAACTACAAGTAGTAATTATCAAATGTTTTGTGCAAGGAATGTAAAACTCGTATTCGGTATTATGTTTGATATACCGAAGTATAAACAATTATTTTATTATGGTTTGTTGAAACAGAGCAGCTGTTTTAATGACTTCGTGTTCTGGCCCGGAGAAGAAACGTATACATCCAGGATGAAGTAAGTTTCAGGAACTGCGCTAGGTGTTCGTAATTTTAAATCGGTAACTACAGGGAAAGAGAGCTAGTTAACACGCCCCCCCCCCCCGCCAACACTTGGTCTACTGTAATCAAATAGTGGGATTTGACCTTCACATTTATGCTGAATCCACGGCTCCGAATCATGAACCCAGGATTCACAATCCAGCACGCTAACCACTAGAAGACATCAGGCTGTAAGATAGAGGAAATCTTGGTGCCTCTTGTATATACATTCTTACTCAATCTTTTTTGTTTATTGTAAGATAGATTTTCTCCCCATTTCTTTTTAAATTTAAAAACTGGATTGTATTAAATATCATTCTGTTTTTGTGGAAAATGAATACTATTCTGTTGAGAAAAAAATCCGTGCTATTCTTTAAATAGATATAAATGGCCACACGTACAACAATAACAACAAAAAAAGGATTACCTAAAAAGTCTGTAATGACATTCGAATCGTGAGTAATAATAACTTCCAATTAGAGTAGGCTATGTACTTAGAGCGAAACTAAAGAAAAACAGCCTGACAGTCAGTATAGCTAACTAAGTATAATTTTCTTACGTTTCTATTCATAAAGATTAGAATGCATTGTTTCATAAGTTGGGTACTCTTGCTCCTAACAATATTGTCGACCGTAAACCCAATAGTGTCTCACAAGGTTCAGCCAGCTTAGAAGATTTAGGTTAGCCTTATATACAAATTGTAACCTAACAATACAAATAAATCTCTATAATAAAAATACTATAATGAAAGACAAGTTAAAATATAAGTTATTACATTCAATATACTAAGTAGAACAACCAATTATTATTAATGAAAGCAACAATAAATAAACAAAATAACATACCTTACCTTACTTACGAGAAACCACAAACACCAGTTCTTGTCTTATATATAGGTTTAGAATATTATCATTCTATCATGTTACTTGAATCTTTGAAAGGAAATATCATCAGGAAAACAACACTGCTTAAAGAAAACTTGGTTATTGATTAACTTGTATTGTGCTTGCATTTGTTTACTCAAACTAAACAGGGTATTAGCGAAGGTGTAAAAATAATGATAGAAAATGATAAAACCATTAGACAGGCTCACTGCTAATAATATTTAACATTTGGTCCAAATGTGCCAATGTTTTTTCAGTAAGAAGACTACACTTAACATATTTTCAACTTTTTCTATTGAATTTCACTGTCTTTAAAGTCCAACCAGTATACATCAAACCAACTGGGGTTCTGTTATGTATACAACTATAATAGTTTCCAAATCGGATGGGAATAAATTGTCAAGCTTAAAAATTGTTTTGTAGAAGTAATAAGTTGTCAGTAAAAGTACTTTATAAAAAAATATATTTATTATAAAAATGATTTTTGTGGTAATCTGTACACTAACAGTACTGAGCAGTGTGAAAAAAGTTTTGATGGGGTGTCGTTTCAAACTAAAATCCTGATCTTTCAAATTAGAGTTTTACAGATTTTATAACATTAAAATTTCGTGATACGTTTACTGTTAACAGGTCTTTAAACCTTACAAAAACACTGCATAGAAAATTTTATCTTTTACTAAATTAAATGTTTTACCAGGTATTTAGCTATTTTGTTTTAAAAATTTCAGTTTTATTGGCCAGAGTTCACAAATTTCCAATTCCAGATTTGCAGGAAAATCTAAATAACGCAAAGATAAAACTGTTGAATTTGCTTATTTGTTTCCAATTTGTTCCAAGTTCTAAACCTGGGTTCCTAATTTTACGGTACACTTAGGATTACACAAGGATAAAAATCGTTTCGTTGCCTCTCCGCTGGTAATTTGAGCAGGTGATATAATTTTCACTCGTGCTAATTGTTATAAACATCCAAAAAGGCTACTGCCAGTTTCAATTGTCATTCAAAGACTAGTTTATTGTTTGTAATCATTGCTTTCTAATGACCTCATCTTTCACCAGGCCTGTGTCTGCTTACGCCCTCTTCTTCAGAGATACCCAGGCTGCTATCAAAGGACAGAATCCAAATGCTAGTTTTGGAGAAGTTTCCAAGATTGTCGCGTCGATGTGGGATAGTTTAGACGTAGACCACAAGAACGTAAGTTTTCCAAGATTTTATATCGTACTGTTAACTGAACCACGTTTATTAAGTCAAAGTTTTGAAGTTGTATCAAATTTGATCATTACTGTGGAAGGGTCTGAGGTTCGAGATGTGACACTATTTGAACACGCTAGGCACTTTTAGTGCGGTTGTGTGTTATAAAAGCGATGGTTAATCCCGCTATACGGTTGCAGGCGCTATAGACTGGTTGTCTTCCCTCTGGTTAATAGTTTAAAGTTAGGAACCGTTATATCTGAATTCTATAGGCTTTTGGCCTGGTCAGTTTAGCTCACGTGCTCATAAATTACCGTTCAGGAGAAAAATTACGATTTCATATAAACATCTAGTAAAAATAAAATATAAAAGCTGGCTAATAGAAGTTTCTAGTGCTAACAAATACTTTTCTACATATTTATTTCTACTTTTCAGTCTTCAAAAAGTTGCCCGAACGTCTCAGTATTTTTTGCTTAATATACATTTTCTGATAGATGGTAACGACAAGTGTGTCAGTAATAACGCTCTCGTATAAATGTTACGTGAAAGACGTTGTTACACAAATAAAGACGTTCCTTTACATACACCCTCCAGTGGCACAGCGGCATGTCTGCGGACTTGCAACGCTAGAAATCGGGTTTCAAAACCCATGATAGGCAGAGCCCATTGTGTAGCTTTGTGCATAATTACAAACAAACCTTTCCATAGTCCCCCTGTAGGTCAGCTGTAAGCTTACGGTCTTACAACGCTAAAATCCGGGGTTCAGTTCCCTTTGGTGGACTTAGTGCAAATAGCCCATTCTGTCAATTTTTCCCTATCTTAAGATATATCGACTATGTTGAATACAGAAACATTGCACAGAGACGAAAGGAAATGGTTACCTGCAGGATTTCATGGCGAATTACAGGAAACGACAATCGGTTAATTTTTATATATGTTATTTGAGTTCAGCAGCCATGTAATATCCAAACCAAAATATAATGGCAGCGAAATTTCTCTAGAATGTTTTATTAAAAATGCAGATTTAACTGGGTTTGAGGTTTTAACTATCTGATCACTGCAAGGTTTCCAAACTTTTGGCATAGTTACTAAATAAGAAATAAAGACAGTTTCTCTTAGTTCAGGCTGATATAGATAACGTTTTCTTATTAATACGCACTTCCTGTAAGAGTAAATGCATTGTTACATAACCTGTTCAGTTTAATAATGCTATCTTTCATATAATACTCAATAATGATCAAAAACAACTCGCATGGCAGAACGTATCTATGTTCGTTATTAAATATAAATAGCGGCAGTCCAATATTACACAGCTGGGCGTTGTTGTTCAACACAAACAAAACATATCAACAATTGTTAAAACAGGATCTCGGCCTGTCCCGTGTTCAATCTTTGAGTTAGGACAAAACCGGTTATTGCCCTTGGTTAACGTGAAATACAAGGACAGGTCAATACCACGAACTCACTAACTTCTTGTATATATGAAGTTTACTTTGTTGTTTTATGTGATTTCATAGATAAAAAAAAAAAACAAATAGTGTAAACAATTGTTTGTGTAAATGTATTTACCATTACGCTCATACTACGTTTCCTTTGCTTTAACATTCCGTAGGAGTAATTTCAGTATGATCAATATCTGATTATGTATTGCATTTAATTATATTGTAACCAGAAAACCCTGATCTTTGCAGGTCTATAAAAAAAAGACAGAAGCTGCAAAGAAAGAGTATTTGAAAGCCCTTGCTGCTTACAAAGCTAGTTTGGTTTCCAGGGTAAGTTTTTAAGATGTGGATTCTTCAAATATTTCTCATTACTAAAACATTAATTTTTTTCCCTTGTAATTTTACATTTCTTTCATAGTTAACTGAAAGTTGTAGACCTTGGTATAAACTAATTTTGAGAAATGTTTAAACAGTGGTCAACCTTCTTACCCATTATCATCATTAGCACGAGTGTTATGACAATAAAACTATAATAGTGTATGGGTAAGTTACCCGGGCCGAAACTCCTGCATAATATTGTTGTTTCCAACAACAGCAATCATGACTTTATTTCTAATTTTGTAGCGCTAATGAACAGTGTACATCATAGCAAATCACTGCTGCCTCAAGTTAATGAATAAGTTAAGATATTTACTGTTTCAAGGCTGTAAACAAAGGTGTTTTGCGTACATAACAATAGGGATTGTTAAACTTGTGATATCTTTTTTTTTCGTACAGGCTGGAGCAGAACAATCAGACTTGTACAGCAACCCGTCTGTCAGCTCTACAACTCCAATGACAACAGTAGCTTACAGTGGTCACTCACCCCCATCTCTCTCACCACTGCAGAAAAAATCCCCTCTGTTGACCTCCCTCATGGAAGGATCAACAGCCTCCGTTGTAATGACACAACCCCAGGCCCCTCTTGTTGCAAGTCAGGTATGGACTCAGGTAAGTTATCTCTTTCTGTACATGTTTCTTTTGGATAAGTAAAAATGTTTTTCTTTACCTTCAGCTAACATGTAACCCTAGAAATGCTTGCTAACCTAACGATCTAAATCCAGTCAAACTGAAGTGTCAGCTTATGAGTATAATACTTCTATAAATATATGGGAAACCTATAGTGAAACTTTTTCGTCTTTCAAGGTAATTTTGGGATCTTTATAAGGCAGAATTAACCCTGATAAAAGGTTATTTTCAACGTGTATAGCGCTATCTTACCTAGGCTACAATAAAACTATTCACAGAAGAAACTCATTAAGTGTGACATAATATTTTGAAAATGAAACAATACTGTTGAGTTGATCTAAACAGCTTCGGACTAAACGATGGTTATATTCAAAAAATAAAAACAAACTGCTTTATCTCAGTGTAAGTTTTTGTGAAATCTTTCCTCGAACCATTATCTTCTGGTGTGAAGAAAAAGTCGACCATAACAAGCTACAATATTGATTACTTTTTGTGATATTCTTGCTGAATGTATGAATACATTTTAATACCAGTTATCCAATATTTTTCATTTCATTCTTGTTACCACAACAGGCTCCTCAACAGCATATAGTCCAAGGAGCTCCCCTTATTCTTCAACAACAAGGTCAAATTCTTCAGATCCATAACCATCAGATGGCACCACTTGCTACAGCCTACAATCAGAACATGCAAGGAGTAAGTTGTTTCAATTAATTATATAAAAAAACTAATTTCTTTAAAGGGTGGTATTTGGAATGGACCCTTGAATTTAGTTGAGCTTTAAGGTGAAGTCTTTTAATCCCTTCCGTTTTCTCTAGGCTCAGTTGGTTAGTGACCAGACAATGCATGTGTCCCAGAACATGGGTCAACAGCCACAAATCCAACAGACCTGTCTACGCAATGGGTGTCCTAATCCAGCCATTGAGTCACCAGACTGGGATAAAGAATATTGTAGTAATGAATGTGTTGTTTCACACTGCAGGTAAGAGTAGTATGGTAACAGTAAAGTTAGAGTTCTTAATTATTTATAAAAATAATAAGCTATAAGTATATCACTTTTTTTTATAGTGTTTGATATAAAGCTTAGAGTAGGATACTAAAACTAGCAAAACTATTGTGGCCGAGGTTATACTATGATGTTCTAAGTTATTATTACAAAGGCTCGCTAACAGAATAGGCAGAGTTGTATATGCATTGTCTAGTGTGAATTAATTGTGACACATGTTAGACCAGTATTTTACATTTTTATCACTGCTAGACAAACTTTCTCTTGGCCTATCATATCAAATAGAATGAAGACGTGTGTTGTATTCTAACATCTTGTATGAAATTGACAATTCCACAATGATACATACCAGACTGAGAAAACTAAGTATAAACATAATTTGATAGGTCAAGATAAACATCCAATCTGTCCCTGTGATGTATGTATAATTAGTGTGGAAATTAAATATGTATTTCCCATTTTACACAATCCTCAAGTGTTCATAATAGAATAAATCTAATAAGTTATCATCTGTGTTCTTGCTCTGTAGCTCTCTATTGTCAGCCTGGTTGTTTAAGCACACGCACGCACACACTATTTTCTAATCAAATAATTAAATACTCGGATGCTTAAAAATATAGTCAATTTAACATCTAGAAATAGCAGATTTATTCAGCTTCCGTAATATTTTGCATTTTGTGCATGTCATAACCTACATATACAAAAAATGGTGATAAGTGATATATATATATAACAATTAATAGGTAAATCAGTAATTAACAGTTCTTGAAATGTCCTAGAGATGTCTTCACAGCCTGGGTGGCATCAAGACAAGCATCAAACAGTTTTACCCAAGTGAAATAAACAAGAAGTTTAAAAGACCAGTTGTGACAGTATGGGAGCAGTTAAGCGCACAGGCTGAAAGAATGTCAAATAAGACAACTGACTATGTGATGTGCAGGACCATTCAGTATTCAATAGATGGATACATGGTATGTCTTTACCCTAAGGTTAGTAGTTACAGAAAGTTTGTAACTCCCCTTTAATGATACAGAAAGAAATAACTTTATAAATGTATACAACAAAAACCTTTTGATCAACCCAATAAAGGCTGTTAAGCTAGTTTTTTAAGTCAACATCATAATGTAACTAAGATGGGAAAACATATGTAGCACTGGAGAAAGCTTAAACAATAATAGTCTATCATAAAAATATTGTTACAATTAAAGGAAACTTGGTTGTAGAGTGGCCTACACATGAAATACTTCCACACTGTTACATGTGGTCAAAACATATCTAAATAAAAAAAAAAAACTTAAATATGTATATTGTATATTTTGACTTTGCATCTTGGTGTAGGAGTATGTGTGAAATTGCATAACCACTTGGGACATGTCTCATTAAAATTACAAGCACTTTTCACCGATGTTGTATTGATTCATTGTGTAGTAATGGGAATAATACTACTTAGATCTTTGTGTAATTTTTTATGCCTACAGCTGAATAGGAAAATTATTTTGTAATTTGTTTAAAAAAAAAAAGATTAAAAGTTCCATATCAAAATAATGAATTTGACAAATTTTAGGTTAAAAATAAGTGTTTACAATATAAAAATAATGCAGATATTTGGTGTTGAATAACTAGGTCATATCACGGGATACACATACAATAATGGAATTAATGAAATTTCATTATTTTCTATAAACAGTTTGGCAGAATATGTATAGGAAACAATTCCAGTTGTTGCCATTAATTGTATAAAATGTTTTGAATTATTATTAGTATACATGTAAATATTTGAAATAGTGTTGCTTAGAAAAAAATTGTCTTGAGTGCACTGTGCAAAAAACAGTTTTGAATATTGTATTCCAATTGCATTTACATCTGTGTTACTTATTTAAATGAGAATAAACTTAAAAAAAGGAATATGTCTCCTGGTGGTAATATGTATGATACAAGTTGATACAATAATTGATTGCTTAAAGATTACTACTAATTGTGAATTATTAGTACTAATTCTTAAACATTATTTGATGTCACACAATAAAACCACACCCCGCAATACCCAATGACTAGGCCCTTGTTGGGTTTTCAAGTCAAGAGAGCCAACATAAGTTAAATCGGTTCTCTGTGGTTTCTTGTAAACTGGACATTCATACAGCCATGGATCCTTTCCTGCAGTTGTATTAATAGCATATATATGGATTACAGGAAGTACCTCAAAAAGCATTTTGGGTTTTGACTCTACTAAACGACTGTTCTTCCTATCCCACCCTGCACCTTCGAGGAACAGACCATAGATATAAACCCCTTCAGCTGGTGGTTCTGTTATGTCTTCTTTCATAAACCGGGTAACATCATTATGCTGAGCTGCAACATCTAAGGCCCAACCACGATGCGCTCTGGTCACTTCCTAAAAAAGAAAATAATTAATAATAGTACACTTGGAAATCAGTTGTATTTTCTTAGATCTGATTGTTGTGCATTTCTGACTAACAGGATAATATAACAGTCACAAAACATTATTTCAATAGAGAGGCTCATTTTTGTTATATTAATGACTCATAAAAAAACAGATTTGAAATTCAGCATATCCTATATCATAAATGCTACAGCTTAAGAAGGTGAAATTACAAACAAGTGTTTAGGGTAGCATGCAAATACCACATGGGTATGAATGAGCCTGTCATTCACCCAACAAGTGTGAACTAGTGAAACGTTATTACACCAAGGTATGCAGTGCTGAGGCAGTTCTCAGGACCTCCTTCCAGAGTTTTGCCATGTGCAAGTTCATAAACAAATTTAGAGACAGATTACATTTGTGGTCAAGCCAGCGTTAGTGCGTGTTATGTTACCCGAGATGATTTAATTCAACATATTGATTTTACATTGCATACTTGGCAAGACTGGAAGTCAATGACATGCAGATTATATTGTGGGCTGATGAAGCATACTTTACACATTCTGGAAGTGTAAACACATGCAGCAGTTCCTACACACCTCCATGACACTAAGGTGACAATGTTGTGTGGTTTCACAGCTGATTTGTTTATTGGACCATACTATTTGAACTGCAAAGCCACACAACCAAAGTAATTCCCATGCAAGATAGTGCCCCCCCACTTATTGATAATCAGGTGAAACACATCTTGTAAGAGCTTTTTTGGACTTAACACCAGTACATTACTGGAGTCTTGCATAATTTTAGATCTCAAGGTGAAAAATGCCCAGCATATAAGATTAGATATGTACTGTTGCTGTAATGTCTGTTGTCAGAAGGGGCACTGATGGATAATATTTTGATCAGTTTGTGATTAATTAGGTCAGACTGCAACCCTGGTGGCAACAGTGACATTTGCATGATACCCTTAACACTCCTGTGTCATATGAGGTGCTGAACTGCAAAAGATAAAGGAACACTACTAATCTTTTTGATTAAATTGTAAAGACAAGAGATTACCAATTTTCCCCACACCTGTCTCATTGCTGTAAGGAAACCTTGAGGGTTAAAGAAACCAGTCATCCAGAAGACATTTGGCCGTCCTTCGAAACACCATTGCCGAAATTGGGCATCCCTTTCTAACAACTCTGTAAACCAGAAGCCGAGGGTACTCGACTCCCAGGATATCTGTGAACAAAATCATTATTAAGTGTCACCTCCCAAAACTAATACATGGAAAAGCACACATGTATATAGAAAGATAAATAAACATCAAAGCTTAATCATCCTAAATCTCATCTGCTCCTTTAGCCTCTTACCAATTTAAATAGGGAAAAAAAAACTTACTTGCTTTGGCTAAGATATATTTTAATGTACATGACATGTTATATAACTGTTGTGGCAATGTTGATACTGCATATTTTTTTAAACTAAAAGTAATACCTTTTTCCACATTGCTGGAGTGTGAGCATCATGCATAGAGTCTAAAGCATCTCTCAGTCCTTCACTCATTATTATTGTGCCTTCAATAGCCAACTTTAGATCCAACAGTGTTGAACGTACAGTTGAAATCACTCTTTGCATACGGTCTACCTCTTGTCTCAAGAAGATGTTCATGGGAGCTAATGGCCCAAGTTTTTTAAGTCGTTTTTTAACCTTTAAAGTAAAGAGAATGCTCAATTTGATTCAAATGGTTTGATAGTAATTTGGATGTTATCCATTATCATATCAATTAACTGCAGACAACAATTGCTCTTGCAATTTATATAGATAACAGGGTTAATTAAAAGTATTTATATTTTGTTATAAAAGAAAAAATTAAAATATTACAGTAAGTTGGTTAATGGTAAGATAAAAAACACCAACTACTTTTCAATGGAATGTGCTCTCTAAGGCAAAAAAAAATGTCAAGGAACTGCTTTAGCCAATGATATTAAAAAAAATCAGTGACACCAATGGGTAGGTTTCATAAGGATACATTGACAACATAAAAAATGCTAAATAGATTATCTATTGAAAGTGGACTGAAATAGACTTACTTCATAGGGGACATAATCAGGAGGTAGTTTATTCAGCATGTCATTAGCCATTCGGTAGACAACAGCTTCCCTTGTTTCTCCACCTTGGCTACTTGTGTCCTTTGGCTGAACACTCAAAATGGTGTTTAATACTTCTTTTACTGTGTTTATCTGGTATCTACCCATACATTGTGGATATAAAGTTTATACTTCACCTTTTGAAAAAACTTTTATGATGAAATGCCAATTACAGATAATATTTCTTTATCAAAAATGCGTTTTCATTACGTTGTAGTATCTTACACATCAAAAACTATAGGTGTAACTATGTTGTTAAAAAATAATTCCTTGTACAATGTAACCACTCCAGCTAAAAATATAGTATACACATGGTAAGATATTATAGTATTTTGGCACTTGTGTATAAAGTTAAAATCATAAATAATATTCAATGTTCAACTGGTACACAATTAAAAACATTTTATTTAGGCCTATCTATGGCCTTCAAAAAGTTGAAGACTCTACATGTTTCCTGAGGATGATGTTGTAATGTAGAGCTGTCAACTTTCTGAAGGCCATAGATAGGCCTAAATAAAATGTTTTTAATTGTGTACCAGTTGAACATTGAATATTATTTATGATTTTAACTTTATACACAAGTGCCAAAATACTATAATATCTTACCATG
>NW_013666533.1:8343-54168 GCF_000517525.1 Limulus polyphemus | reverse complement strand
CATGGTAAGATATTATAGTATTTTGGCACTTGTGTATAAAGTTAAAATCATAAATAATATTCAATGTTCAACTGGTACACAATTAAAAACATTTTATTTAGGCCTATCTATGGCCTTCAGAAAGTTGACAGCTCTACATTACAACATCATCCTCAGGAAACATGTAGAGTCTTCAACTTTTTGAAGGCCATAGATAGGCCTAAATAAAATGTTTTTAATTGTGTACCAGTTGAACATTGAATATTATTTATGATGATAAGAGATTGTTTTATAAACTGCTCTTTGCATAAAAAAAAAGAGAGAAAAATTAAGAGCATGTGTAGCAATCAGTTCTACTATAAAATTACAAAAATGTCAAACAAAACTCAATGACATATCATGACCAGTGAATAAATGGAAGTACCAATTTTTTTTCCCTTTAGCCCAGTGTTTGAAAATGTCATTCATTGAAGTTGTTTGTCTTAGGATTGGGAAGTATATCGCATGTAGTTCAGTCTCTGTGCTAAATCTAGTCACAGAGTGGCCAGTCAATTGTAATGGAGGACTATAAGCCGTATCTTCTTTGGTATTTAAAAAAGAACTAATACATAATTTTTGTCACTTATGATCCAAAAAAGGAGACTTACGTTATATCAGCATTAGTGTGTAATCCAAACACCTCAGGAGAATCTGTAGATGGCAAGTCGTTAATAAAATCCAGATACTGCTGCGTAGTGTTACAACTGGGCACAGAGTAATTATTAAAGAACTCAAAATCTGGCTGAAAAAGTTGTTCTCCAAACCACACATCTGTATATGTATTCAACAGACGGTTGTCAAAGTCATCAGTGACTCGTCCACCATACTGAACCTCTCCCAGCATGTATGAAATAGTTTTCCAGCACACCCCCTGTAATTATTTACAATATACAAAGGGTATTAACTCATTTCTCATAATCCACACATACTTTTCAAAACTGAAACCTCAAATAGTATTCAGCTAAATACACGTATTTTGTTAACATTTTGAGATAGACATCCACAACTAGATTTTTCTGTTACTATCATGTTGGTAATTTTGTAGCTAAATTTTGAATTTTAGATGTGTAAAAAAATTACTTAGGTTTGTATAATGCAGAATATAAAAAAAAAAATATTCCACGTTAACAAACGTTATTTAAAAATTATTATTATTTATTACCCAAATGAAAAATGGTAGCCTCAGAAAGGAATTGGAAAACAAAAAAATTAGTTATATACTGCATTGATGTAAATAGCACACCACACAAGTTCCATCAGTTTTTAATTACTTTAAATGTATAACAAGACCCTTTCATTTTATATTAAGTTTTACAACCATAAAAAAAGTATATAATGGCTAACCCTTTTGGGATCCAAATCATCTAAGAATTTTTGAAGGAACTGCACAGATGCTGAAAAATCAGCCTGGTTGAACTCGTAGGGAATGTTCCATCCAAGAGGCCCAAACTTGCGTCGTTCCTGAACTATGGTATGGAGAAATGCAACAGCAAACAGAAGTGGCTGCCACTGAGGTAATGTGCTATACTCAAGTGTATCCTGAGGCAAACTTGCATATGTTCGCTTTAAGCTGGCTTTTATTCCTTGAGGTGGCTCATTAGTGAACTTGATTGACAGCTATGATGTGAAGTAAAAGTTTATGAAATGCAAGAGAGTTACTATAAATTATATTGTCAATAGAATTCTGCTGTCATGATACAGTATTTTATTACGTTTTAAACAATTCCTTTTTTTATATTCAGGATCAATTAAATATCACTTTTTATGTCAAATGATTAAATTCTATTGCAATTAATATTAACTTCTGATCAATTCAAGCTACCTACATAGACCAGAACTAAAGATTATGCTCAATAATGAACATTACTAATTAGATACAGTTCAAAGAATCTTACTTATAATGATTGGATTGCATTGCTCCATCAGTTGAGTACTTTCACTGTTAACAATATTTGCTCCCAGACAGTGTAACAAAAGCAGTATTCTTTTTATTACATAATGGGGATGGGCTAAAGTCCACCAAGTCTTGTTTAAAGTACAATACACTCACCTGTAACAAACCAATAGGAAATTGTGGGTGAACTTCCGTAGTTATCCAGAGCCGGAAAGATTCATGCATGCTTTCAGTTTCCATTACTGCATCAAGAGCTTCTTCACAAAACTGTAAGCTTAGGTGACAGTTCTGAAGGAGAACCCATCCACCTACATTCATAGACTGGTTTAGTAATCTTCTTGCATGAAACTCCTGCCCTTGGCCCATAGAAATTGCTCTACACTCTGATAAAAAAAACAATAAAATCTTACATAATCATTCATCTTGAAATCAGCCAACTTAAAACTGTTTAAAGAAAAAAATCAACATTCTTATATAAAAATATAAGTAAGTAAATATTTCAGTATAATTCAAGTAAACTTTACTGAGACTAAACCTGACATTCTATAATTATATCTGGGGAATATTTTAAATTAAGATTGTTGAGAAAAAAACATCTTTAATTTCATACCATACATTCCCTTCATTCCTGCCCTATCTTTATTTTCATTCTTGTGATAATTACTAGATAACATATTTTGGTATTAGTTCTTCAAAAACTTCTTAACTTGTACCATGATCTACCATAATACTTTGAATATTTAATCACTTTACAAAAGTTAAAATCCCTGAATCCGTTGTTGCAATTCAGTTGAAGTGCAATAATTTCCAAAAGTAGATGGCACGTCAAACTAACCCTTGTGCAAGACACAAAATGTTAATATACTGGAGAATATCTGTAGTTTGGAAGAATTGAGTAAAGCAAAGAAAAACATGATTCCAGAAGAATACTCCATGAGGGCTACTAGTCACACACACTGGAGGTATAGAATACATAAACAAAGAACACAGTGTCTGTTTGAATTAAAGTAGGAACTACCCATGGAACTGTAAAAATTCATGCAAGTTGAGTTCACAGTTTCTCCATTTCCAACTGTGGAAGGCTGTATGAGCAGAAACTTACTTACATCAAAAGTAAGTAAGACATGATACTGGACAAAGCATATGTCTACTTAAGGGCCAACAAAATTCCTTGAATTTAAAAAATGGTACAAAGCATGACAGAATGTTTCTTCAAAGGGTTTATGGTTGTTGCAGATTACAGCTATAATGGAAAGTTAAACATCTGGATAGTTAAAAAAAATGCCTATTCAAACTCTGCATACTATCAGGCAAATGTCCAACTTTCTACAGGCTAGATGCTGGTAAGGTCTAATTCCATCAACAAAAAGCATCTAGGCTTATATCTAAATCAACATACCAGTATCTCTGCAATAGTTACATACAAACAGGAATTGATATCATCCCATTTGCAGACATCTTCCCATGAACTTTTGTGGCTCTTGGTTCCTCAAACAGGCTCCAGGAGAAATTGTTGTCTGCATACAGTTGATGAACTTTGGAAAGCATGTACAGTGAAAGAGGACAGCATTAGTTTTAGTATATTGTGCAAAAGCTTCCTGTGGTAGAAATTTCATCTAAGTCCATAACCATCACACAGAACACCACTTGCAGTAGAAGAAGAGGCTGTAACTTCTAGGCATTCATCCTTGTATCATAGATCATGGATGCTTCTTTGTATATAGTCTTATGTCCTAAAATGTTTGAACATCATAAATATCTAAGGTAACAATATAGGGGTGCACACATTTTCAGAGCTATTAGTATATCAAATTTACCATACCCATACCCAATTTGTACTTCTTTGCTAGTGCTTCAATCTGTGCAGAAGGATCAGCTCCCATAGACAGGAAGCAAATCAGAGGAGTACGACAATCAGATTCTTGCCAAGTGGCTTCTAAGTCAAGTATAACCCCTTCAGAATATTCCTCTCCAAGTGATTCTGAAAACAAAATTAACATTCATTGATACTTGTAGTTTAGCATAAGACATTATCTAAATGACCTCCAGTACTATATTTTTATTAATTTTGTTACACCATCATTGTTTAGAAATATTTGCCTTTTTTTTTATTTTGCATTGACCATTGTTTACATAATTTAGCTAACCAGAACTAAACAGCTGGTGGGAAAAGCTGATGCATGGAACATGTTGTTATTGTTTTAAGTTTAAATAAATTACACAACGTAAACTTCAAAAAGTGTTGTTAAAAAAGGGATATTATGATTTGGGGAAAAACAAGATAACATAATGAAATAGCTTGAAGGTCAGGTATAAAGTATCTCTCAGAAACTTTATCTGTATATGCTTTTAAACTTCTATTTTTCAATGTACAGATATAACAACTTTAATAATTATAATACATATGCTACATGTCATACTTCCTTTGTTTTAGGTAAATAGGTAAAAGCCACATGGAGTGAGACTTAGGCATCTTAATTACCTGATATGTACTTCCTAGCTTGAGACAGAGTTCTGTCTGGACACCATGACCTTATCAAAAGTAACTTTCCAAATATATCCAGCTGACGCTCATAGTCATCTGGGGAAGGCTCTCCTTCTGGCATATCAGTGTCCAGCCAGGATTTCCATCCTTTCTCATTGCTTGACACCTAGATTACTCAAATATTAATCATGCTTTTAAACAATTCTAAAAACCAGAGTTCCACAGAGAGACTACTGTTCTAGTAAACATAAGTCACATCTATTTGCTTTTAAAACTGGTATATTTGTCATTCTTAACCTATCATGATCTACAACAGATCTCAAGTATACTAGTCACAGAAAATCTGAAACAACATGAAATGTAAAATACATGCTTATATTCTTTTATTTTTAATTATAAATGTTTGGTAACGTGGTGACTTCTGATTTTAACAGTTGAGACAAATATCATAGAAACAAAAAGGAAATCTAAGAATACTCTCATTAATTCTTGGTATATGAGCTCGGTCATTCTGACTGACCTTTTAACCATTATGTAACCATAAAACTATACATACAGGGTAGTCCAAAATTATCTTTCCTATTTTAAAATTTAATAATTAACTAAGGAAATATAACCATGCAAATTTCAACATCTTGTAGCCAAACTCAAAATGCCAGTAGACTTTTACGTGTGCACAATTAATGGCTTTCAGTATGGTTATCTGATATTTGATTTCAGTCCATGTTTGCTGCAACACCACCACAGTTAAGATGGTGATGACGTCCATTATCCTGGTCTTTAGCACCATGATGTTTGCTATAGATGTGTAATACAGATATCCTTAACATACCCCAATACTTCTGTCCTGTACTGGTGTCTGTAATTATGCTGCACCACAGTTACTGACTTGGTCTTTACTAGCCAAATGATGTATTGAGACTTTTCTGGCACAATTGCCATTTTACAGGGTAACACTATTCACTGGAGTGAAAAACAACATGACAATAAAAATTGTTAGAGTTGGGCTACAAGATGTTAAAAACTGCATGATTGTATTTCTTTAGTTATTTATTTATTAAATTTTAAAATAGGAAAGATAACTTTGGACCATCCTGTACTATAACTCAGTATAGAAAATGTATCTTCACAAACTTTAACAAGCTTTTGGCAAACATTAAAATTGTTTTGTACACAAAAATTCAGTTTTTTTTTTAACAAAGTAGTTTTACTTAAATATTTGTCTGTGAATTTATGGAGTCATAGTTTAAATGCAAGGTTATTTTCATCTTAAGATTAAAATTACTTTTTTCATCTTACAGTACTCAGCTTTTTTATTTGCATAACATCTAAAACCTTCTAAATGAATATCAAAAGTATTTTTCAATAAAACTGTTTTATGTTATTTTCTCTACCACAACACTATATGGGCATGGCATATTTTACTGACCTTGTAATCACCACAAAAAGTATAAAAAAAATTTAATTTACCTTTTTTTTCTTTTTAGAACGACTGCATATTGTAACAGAAATTTTAATTTTTTTTTATCCTAAATAGCCTCAGGCTCATAAATTTGTTTTTGTTTACCATATCTAACTAAACATGCATACCAGTGCAATAAACACCTGGCAATGAAATAGCCCAAGTTATGTGAAACAAAGTATTGAATTACATGTGTGCACATCTCTAATAGGGGTGGAAAC
Organism: Limulus polyphemus; assembly: GCF_000517525.1. NCBI lineage: Eukaryota > Metazoa > Arthropoda > Merostomata > Xiphosura > Limulidae > Limulus > Limulus polyphemus. Next base: position 48,088 of record NW_013666533.1, on the reverse strand, counting down.
ATTATCTAAAATGTGATACAAAAAAATGAGGACTGAGAATTTATCTAAGTTTTCCTTTTGATATTAAGAAATGAAAACTTCTATAATATTAAAATTTGATTTGTTAGCTACATTTTGATGCTAAGTTTACTGACATATACTAATAATAAAGTAGTTTAATTAAATTTTGAATGTAGTTCTGTAAAAAGGTTGTGAAGTGCACTTTTACCTACCCATATTCAGAGGGTTAATAGCACAAAAACATTACATAAAATTACACACACACACACACACACACATATATATATATATATATACATATGTATGTATGTGAAAAATTATTCTATAATAAAAATATAATTCATACTTAAAAACAGAAAGATGATATACAACATTGTCAAGAGGAGAGTAATTTCCTGTTTAATAGAGTAGGATTACAATTTTCATGATATTCAAAATACAACTCCTCACCTGATTCAAAATGTGTTCAAACTCGGGAAGGTTACTCAACTGTACTAGGTTGAGCCAAGTAATGTCTAGAATCCACTTGAAAGGTTTAGAAGGAACAGCTTTCAAATCCAAAGAAGCTCCTCCTAAATTGAATTGTGAAAATGCATCAGTCACATAATCTTGTACAAGGTTGAAGCTGCAATAAATCTTATTAGATAAAGATTGCAACCATTTCACAGAAATAAACACTCAAAGCACAAGATTTGCAAACAATATTGTATAATGCAAGAATCCAAAACAACTTTCCTCAAAACACTTACAGTACAATACCAATGTATAAACAGCTATATTATACACAATGTACTATAAAAATAATTTTAAACAGCATAAAATTATCTCACAGAAATCATAATATATTTTTTCTTGCAAAAATTTCCAAACAGGATTGTGTTCATTTTTGTTTCAAAATAAACGGGTTTCCAAATTTTAATGATACATCTTCGCACTTGAGGTTTCATTTTTCTAGATCATTAAGTATATAAAAACAATGTAAGTTAGAATGACTTCACTTTTGGTTATGAAATTACTTTTTGGGCCAGAGAGACATGTTGGCATGCCAAGTTTCATCAATCTAATTAAGTATTAGTTATGAATTATGGGACATCAAGGGGCATTTTGGCCCATCAAAGATGTACTTGTTTCCAGCCTCCTTAAACAAACAGAAAACAATCACAAAATCCAGCCTATATCCCTCAAATATTCATTGTTTCACAGATTTACCACCCATATGGAGAAATAAAACTTGCCTCAATGTGAGATGTGTCTGATCCTTTACAAATCTTAAGTCTGTGACTTTTTGTCCAATTGCTCTCAGAATTCAACAGGAAAACATCTGATGAACCAATGTTATCAATACCCTTAATTATTTTCAATACTTCATTTCGAATCCTGATCCTTCTTTTCTTCAAGCAAGAACAAGTTAATGTATCTTAACCTATCCTCATATGACAACCCATCCATCCCCAGAATCACATTAGTGAAAGTCCTTTGAACTTCTTCTTCCAACAACTGAATGCCCTTCCTAAAATAAGGGAACCAAAAATTGCACAGAACACACCAAATGAGGCCTAACTAGTAACTTATAAACCAAAACTACAAAAGACATAAGTCTGCATATTTATGTTTTATCTATTTACAAGTAAAAAACCCTAATAATACTTCACCATATCGGAAAGTTAATTACCAGTGAAAATACAATGGAATTTTCCAAACATTAAACCTTACCTTTTATAAAAGTAATAAACTGGTGATGTGAGATTCTCTTACTCTGAAGATCAATCTTCAAAGCTAATAAAAGTGTGAATAGAAACTTGTGTCTTTCATAAAATCCTCGCACTGCATACTTATACACTTCATAGGTTAAGTACTGAATGATGTTGGCAATTCTTTGAGATGTGTATTTGCTTGGAGAAGACCTAATAGGAGGCAGAAGTTTTTTTAACAAAATAATTAATTGAATTTATAGTAAAATTTTAAGTTTTGCCTATTTAAATGGAGCAAACACCTTTATCAACAAAGGTAACTGAAGGATTGTTAGTAACCCCCCCCCCCCAAAATAAAGATCAAAAATTAGTAGGTGTAAAAAATATCAGTTTTAATCGAATGACCTTTAATAGAAAGAACAATTAAGTATATACTTTGAAATAGAGAGATCAAACAATCCAAGGAACTGTCGTAGTGATGTCTGATACATAACATTCACTACACTCATTTCTACAATCAAGAAGTACAGAATGCTCCCTCTAGTGGCAACTGGCCGAAACTCTTCTCTGGCAGCACTAATCTTCTGTTGGGTGTTAGCAGCTACCTGCAGTTTTTGATTTACTTGTAACGCTGTTGCTTTCATGTCTTTTAAAACTGTAATAAGGTCTTCATCATCAACAAGTGAACCCTGTAGGAAAATGTAAAACGTTTTTCATACAGAAAAAGAAAATTCACAAAAACTATAAAGAAAGATAATATACTAGAGCTTTTTCAACAACATTGTTACATTCTCTCTCTCTTACCTAACTTACAAATAGACTTGGAAAGATAAAAATTTCATTCTAATATTTTAAATGTAAGCAGTCATAAAACTTTTCAATATTTTTATAAGGTTAAACTGTTTAAGTATTATTTTAAAGCAGAATAATTGAACAATAAGTATGTCAAAGTTTGTATTTAGTCTTGTATTCCAACTAAATACTTCCATCTCAATTTTCTTTTCACTCATTAGAACTGGCAGAAAGTATTGATTCTTTACACTAACTTAGAGAAAGTTATTTTATAGTTGCATGTTATTTCAAACTAAAACTCACAGTTCTATACTTAATTCTGTGACATCATCTGTAGAGGAAAATTTACCAGCTAACACTATTTTTATGTAATAATGTGGTATTTACTTATTTCTATGCTCATAATCAGAGGACAACTTATGTCCAACTCAAACAGTTCATACTAAATAACACTTACTTCTGTGCTTGTCAACCGTAGGAGGAGATTATCTTCTAGTTCCTTTATATTTCTCTTATTTTCCATAACTTCTTCTAATAGCTCCACCCTTTCACTCTCCAGCTCCTAAAGTTTTTTTTTTTACTATTTTTATTAGTTACACAATATAAAACAGTCTACTGCTAAGATAACATTAATCATGTAACAATGCTTGTAATGGTAAAAAGACTTCTCAGTATACAAAATGTGTATAATATTTAACTAAAGCATAAAACTAATCTTACAGCTTTCTCAGTTAAAATTACTCTTCCAAGCAGCTGGTTCTCCAGTCCTTTCATTGTGACAGTGAAGTCAATAATTGCTGTTCTAGCACTGATTTCAGGCACGTATACAGGATTTGGAAGTTTGGTGGTTACATAAAGCATAAACCCTGGCATGATATCACATTCCTTGTCTCCCACCATAACCTAACAAATAAATGTTTAGATATTATTTTAAGTAGTTCTGTATTATTAGTATTCTTATTAATCTATGATTTTTGCATTATGTGGTATTTGTAGGTGATTACATGGTAAAATTACATGGTTTTACTGCTCCAACAAAGTGATATATAAAAGTAATTATAATATTTAACTTAAAAGAGTGAAATAAGAAAAATACAGTTTAAATTCATGCTTCAAGTTATAATCTAATTCAGGCTATCTCCATAAATTAATTATCACTTCAATTTTCAAATATTTGTAAACTTTAATATTTTTCACATTGCAATTTTATTTTACTCTTCTTGCATGAAACTCACTTTAAAACTGATTTAGTCATATTTCAGCCTAAATTCAACAACATATTTAATGTTTTTTCTCAACATTTTTTTCTTAGTAGTTATGTATATTTTCTCATATAATAATAAAAACTAAATCTGTAATTTATCTTATATTTAGTTTAAAGACAAGCAGTCATGTTTAATTTTCCTTCGTATGTATATATTGGTATTGTGAAAAAAATTGAGATTATAATATGAAAATTGTTTTCTTAATCAAATTAAAACCATACTACATGTTACAAAGTTTAATGTATAGAGGATATTTATTATTACCTATCCATATGCATGTGTACATGCACAGCTTTTTATGAATGAGCTAGCAAAAACCACATAGAAAAGAACTGTGAGCGTCATAGCTTCAAGAAGAAAGAACCTAGAAACCTGAAATTTTGCTTCTACACTAAATAGACCCTGAGGGTGTGCACCTGTGTATTACTTATCTTATCCACATACGTGCATGTGTGTGCATCTTTTTAATGAGGCAAGCTAGCAAAAACTACATAGAAAAGAAGCGGTTCCATATATTACAAACAGAAATCATAGACAAACCAGCACGTGCATGTCTGTGTGACCACCATAGTTTCAAGAGGAAAGAACCTAGAAACCCGACATTTTGCACCCATACTAATGGACCCTGAGGGTGTGCACCTGGGTATTACTTATTCACATGTGTGTGCACATGCACATCTTTTAAATGAGGCAAGCTAGGAAAACCACATAGAAAAGAAGTGGTTCCTTATATAACAACTTCTAATATATAGAAAAGCCAGTGTGCTTTGGTAACAAAGCATTCCAACAATGGCTTTTATGTCATGTTGCTTAGCAATAAAAGTATAACCTAATAATATTGTTATTCTATGTACTGAAAGTATAAAATGAAATGTATAAACTACAAAAACTGGAAAAAAATATTTGTAAATTTCTTAATTCAGAATCTTCGTTGGTTAAATAGGTTTGTTTTTCTCTGTTATAACAGAAAACAGCTTAATTCGGAAATGATTTAAGTTTAAAACTGGATCAATATTTTTACTTTCATGATAAATGTTATGCACTTGCTAAAATATATCAACCTAATAATCTGTGCGAAGCCGAGTACTTTTGCTAGTAGATATATATATATATGTATATAGACACAAACATACACACAGCTAGACTCTTTGCACATTGTAAAAAAAAACACCTTTTTAGTAGAGCCTGATTTTATGAAATTTTTCTCCAAGATATTATCCAGAACAGGATCCAGCTCTTCACCAACATCCTCTATAAGTAAAGGTCTTCCTAATGATAGGCTGTCCTCTAAGTGTTGACGAAAATATTTGTGGTTTAAGGATGTTATCTGTTACAGGGGAAAAAACATACAAACTCATTTTATCAATTCACTAAATTAAAAAAATCATAATTAGCTCATTTGGTTAATGATATTACCAGTTAATTAGATTAGAGATTCATAATATTTTATAATTCTCAATCTTTTTATTTCTTAATAGCTTTCATCAGTGATTTATAATTACTAATGTATGCCACAATGCTTATACTTGATTAGGTAAGGTAATACAGTAAAAGAAAAAGGAAATACCTGAAGTTCATTTGCTATTTCTCTGTTCTTTATCCACTGTTTACCTTGACCTTGTGGGTCAATCAAGAGTGGATAGCATGAAGCTTTAGTAACTATGATGCCATTTTGTACTGACAGCTCATCACTAGGCAGACCTTGGAGGTTCCACTCAGCTATCTAAAACCAAACCTTATTAATGCAGGGGTACTATCCAGAAAACAAATAAAATATATTAAAATAATATTTTGATGATGGAACTAGACTTAATAGAAACAAATATTCTTTTAATTATCAACATTGTCAAAATTAAAAAGCTTCTAATTTAAAAAATGACCAGTAACTTTGATTCTGTGAAGTTTTATTTATCAAAATATCTGAACTGTACACCATATGAAATAAATCAAATTTACTTATATCTCTTACATAAAAATACTTTTTAGTGTCATTGACAGAAGAGTAAAACATATTCTATTTATAGTACTTTTTTTAGTTATTTTATATTCTTAACATCTCCTTTTATGGCACTATAACCCTCTAATGTAAATTGAAATTAGAATATTTCAGTTATATATTCAGGTAAAAAACATACTGTCGTATTAACATTCTGCATGATTTCTTTCTTTAAAACTAAAAATGTTTTCTTTGCAGTTGCTAAATTGATGATAAAAAGTTTTACAGCCAGATCTAATAAGATTATTTCTCCCCACTTAACTACTACGGACAAAAATAAAGGTACTTCTCATTAGGGTTCTACAAACCAATACACACACACACACACACATATATATATATATATATATATACACACATACATATTGTTTTGTAGAACCCTAATGAGAAAAAATATATATATATATATATCTTGTTCATAATATACACCATAAGTAGCAGGGGAAACTCTCCTTCTAACAAGGCATTTTAAAATGTCTGGGATTTACACTTTCAAACTTTGTATAAACAAACAATTACATACTGTTGCATTGTCCACCAACATGTCACAGATATCTAGATTCTCAGACAAAGGAATCTTCCTTCGCTGGAGTTCCTCTTGCCAATTGTTGAAAAGAAGAGAACGGAACTCTTGGTTGAAAGGACCAGAATAAGACAAAAATCCAGTTGCAAGAAGTGCATCTCCAACAAGTCTGTGAATATAATTTAACTTTAGCTCTTTTACATGGTTAGTGATTAATATTTGTTCAGTCACATGTATTTTAAGAAGATACATAATAAGTAATACGTAATCATGGATAACATATTAATAACTTTTTTCTATAGATAAAAACAAAGTGTTTGATCAAATAATAACTAAAATTTTACAACTTTACACTATCTATACTGGAAATAAATATTTTCTTTTCCATTGTTGCATTTTTATAATCATAATACTATAGAAAAAGCATAGCATGATAATTATATTATGCAAGAAACATTTATTAGCCTTAAAATATCAATCACAAAGAGCAAATGGAGGTTAACATTTTTTACTTTCTATGAAACAATACAATGTTTCAAGAGGAAAAACACCTTGCATATAATAATAAAAATTCGTTTATTAAAAGCACTTTAAAACTGATAATTTAATCTCAAATTACTTACATCACTAATAATGTATTATATGTATTAAAGGACTATACCTCCATAAGAAAAAAAAATCAATTTTCTTTTCTTCTGAAACTAATGAAAGAGGTAAAACATTTTTTTTGGCAATACCTTCCCACTTGTGCCTTGAACTGTCTACTTTGTTCTGTCCATCTTTTATACTCCCCTTCCAGTTCTGTAATTAGTGTTGCTGCACGACACATCTTTGTACGACAAACTGTTGCCTGATCCACTAATCTCTAGGATAAGTATGCTACAATCAATATAGCTCTATTTTGTTGTTATGAAATATAGCTCTAATGTACGTCATGCATGTTAACATGAATTCAATGGGAAAAAATCAGTAAACTTTAAAACTCTTCTCATCTGTTTGCTTTTAGTGGTATAATTATGTTTTGAAATATTTAAATTAGTGTTACGTATCTGCTTGTTTAATAATTTCCCGTAAAAATTCTTTCCGAGAAACTTCAGCGATACAAGTCCTTTCTTAATCAAAACTAGTTTATTATTTCTCAATACAACATTATAATACACAGAATTTTCACAGTCACTTTAACTTAAACACACGCTATAAATCACAATTATTCACGCACTTTACTTACGGTCACTACCGCTCACTTGACTCAATTATCTGTCTCTATCTCTCTTTATCTGCCATTATATCTTTGCTTTATTTGCTAGGCTTATATACTAAAATAGAGGGCGCCTAGAAAAGACTAGAATTACCAGGAACAGTCAGGATCCTTCTAGAAACTCCAGCGCACATGCTTCCAGTGTCGCGTGACTTCCACTATCGTAACAATAGTAATAATTATGCTAATATATTTAATTTACAATTTATAAGCCATGCAGCATCAAAGTATGTTTGTGTCAAGCACTTTTAAACATAATGAAAAATTCAGTTACCTAAATGTAAATTTCACAAACAATCTTTTCGTTGAATTAAATAACTATTGTTTTAATTGTCTACATAAATACTGTTTACATACAGCAAAAAATTCCTACATATAATAAAGACTTATACAAAAAAAACTGAAAATTAATTAATTCATACACTTGTAATCATACTTTACCTGCTTTTCCATCATGGCAGCCTCATACTGTGTTTTCACCTCATTCAGTTCCTGTTCTTTCTCGTCTAGTTCTGCCTGTACTTTGTTTAGCTCGTCCATGGCCACAGAGAGTCGAGCTTCTTGAACAGCTAGATTTGCCTGATAGAAAAATTGGGAACTCACTTTACAAACATAAAAAATGAATTCAGATACCTGTAAATAATTACTTAACAACAGATAATTATTGTACCAGAAACTATCATTATATACAAAGACAAGAAGGAGTATTCACATAAATGTCACAAAAGTATGAGAATAATGAGATAAATGGTTAATATATGTGTTTACCTTCAAACTGTTCTCATCATTATGTTCAATATTTGATAATAAGTAAAATTTCTGTCTGTATCTGAAAAATTCTCACACTTGATATACCTGTTATTTAAATATTTAGAAAATTGTTAATTATAGATTTAAAATGTAAGTCCTGTTCTTTCCCTTAAACTAGCAATTCTTTATATTTGTTTTTTGGTGTACTTTAAATATTTTATAAGAAAGTAACAAAAACTAGATGCAGAAAAATGTGTATTTACTAAACCCATGTCCAATGTAGAGTCTGAAATATGTTGTAGAAGATTTGGAGAATGATAATATTTTCTTCTTGTTAAAACATGATGAATTCAAGTTCTTGTTCATGCTAATCTCTTAGCATAAGAAACTGATCATTCACTTAAAGAAAGAGAAGTAATTTGTGCAAATTAATTAAAAAACAGTAATGGCATATCACATAATAATCCAAAAATCAATAAAGAATTGATATTAGTCAAAAAACACTAGTTATGACAGGCAGTTTGTGATTCTCAACAGAGAAGTAAAACTGTTTTCAGCTTTTGTATGTTCAAGTTCAAAATGATCCAGAAGGTGCAAAGCTCACTAACAGTAGTAGAGTGCAAAAACTAATTAGAAGAAAACAACTTCCAAATAGGGTTGAGTTTAAACCCCTTTTCATTACTGAGCATGTTCTACCTAATTGAGAATGTTTCTATTGATTCTCTTGTGTTGTGTTAATGGAATCATTTTGGTTTAGCAATGATCAAAATAAATTTCGTAGTTGGTTGTGTGAGCAAGTAATGATAAAGTCAATTTTTTAAGTTTCAATGACAGTAGCCTTCATGCTCCTTTACTCTAATTAAAAGAACTAGTTTTGTTTGACCAATATAATCACAATTAGAAGAACAAGGAATGGAAAAAATACCCTGTTTTTAGTGTGATCTTATCTTTCCCTTTTTTAAATCTATTTTAATGCTTGTTAACTGGCTTATAAGTTGGTTTAATTTTATTCCATTTTAAAACAGCACATTTGTTGATGTAAGGGGTAGTAGGGTATCATTAGATAAGGGTGATCTTTAACTTATCTATAGTTACATGGTTCATTTTGTTGTTAAACTTTTAATTTTGTTGAAGAAGTTAGATATTAAATTTGGTTCAAATCCTTGAGAAAGAGCAACATTTGAGAGGTAGTTAAATTCATCATTAATGTCTTTTTCATTGGAAAAATATCTTCAACACACACCAAATAAAAGTTCTGTATACATGGATTTTCTGAGAATAAGGATTACTGGTAGAGGTATAGATTACTGTGGGGAAATAGGTTCACACTTTCTGGTTACAGATATACTTCTATGAATAGCTTGCCATTTGAGTATTATGTAGCTAAAACATTGAGAAAAGGTATCTGTTCTTCATATTTTAGCTCACAAGTGAATCATATGTCTAGATGAACTGAACTTAATTTTTCATGAAATCTTTAATGTAGTTGTTATCACCAGGGAGTAAGGTGACTATGTCATCAGCATATTGTACACAAGCAAAAGTACCCATCCCCAGTAACAGGAAAAGTTTAAGTTAATCTATCAACATATTTCATGGACTTTAAAAAAGTTAATTGTGTTGAACTCTTGGTTTCAATCACAGCCAAAGCTCTGAGCTACTTATACTGCCCACCACAAAAAGTAATTGTTGAGCATTTCATTCATGCTAAGAGCCACTCAATAATAATATACAGTAAATCTACATTTTTATTCTTTAAGTTACATCACATTTTGAAATGTGAATGATAGTGTGACTAATTTCTAACAATTTAGTGTAGAATATCCTGCTTGCAAAATAAAATTTGGCATCACCATTATTCATACTTGTTCTCTCATCATTTCAAAAGTGAATATTGAGGTTTGCCTGGGTGCATAGATTTTCAAATGGGGGACAGCCAAACACTTGGACAGACATGATGGTTTGCAATATGTATAAGAGAGAGATCAGGTTGAAGAACTTATTTTAAGTCATCATGGAAATGTTACAAATAAAAATGGAATGCAGACTGCCCATGTTCAGGCTGTGATTTTATTGAAAAAAATCCATACTGAACTTGAAATATGAGATGCTGACACATACATCTCTTACAAAAGGCAGGGTAAAAAATTTCATCTGATATTTTAGGACTCCATCTATTGGAACTTTGCGAATAAGCTTTTTATGTTGCAGGACACCATAAGATTTTCTTTTACTTTGTTATTTGTTATCAAACTCTTGAAAGTTTTTTTTTACAATATATTTAAGTCAACTAATGATCAAATCTGTTCACTAAATATCTGACCAAAGGATAGATGGGTCTATTGTTGCAAGCTACAATCAGTCTAAAGTGTAAACCCTAGTTTGGGGAGAATGACATTAGAAGGGATAAGGTTTAATTTCTTTTTTTTTCTGTTAAAATATGTTGTTTTTTTTTATTTCAGCTTTGAGTTGTCTTGAAATGCATTTGTCTGGGTCAGATTTCAGTTTGGATTATGAACTGTCACATAATAGTTTAATGACACCATCACTGGTTCACTGCTAATGGATTTAACTATATATACTGTAAAAAACTCCAAAGAGTTTGTTACTAAGTTAACAAATAAAAAAGTGAAAAAGAATAATACATAAAACCATCACTGAATGTCAATCAAATCCTACCTTCAGAGGCAACACCTCTTTGTTTATTCCAAAGAAAAGGACCATAGATTTTGTCCATGACAAAAGACCTGCAACATCCCCACATACTCGTTTTGCTGTCTCCATATTGTAGTCATCCATTGCTAAATATGGTTCTAAAAGCTCAACCACTTCATCATTGATAGTATCCTTAGGGAAGTTCTGCAGGGCTTGAAGGAAACCAGCACCTGACATAAACTACAAAACATCACAAGACTTGAATCTGTGTGAAAACTAGCAAGTGTTGTTACACGTGTACTCTCCCTCATATTCTCTTAAAATACATTTTATACATTTAATGCTCCTTTTATATACCTAAAAATTATAAAGCTGATAAGAATAATCACTTCCAATAATTTATCAGTATATATATAACTATAAAAAGTATAACTAATTTTGAACAATAAAGCATAACACAAGGTTATTAACAGGACAAAACAATGAAACCTTACCTTCAGTGACTCATCCCATGATGGTTTGACACAAGGTCGCTCTGGGTCTTGCTGGACATGCTGCAGTCTTCTTTGAAACAGAAGAAGAACACAATCCATAACTCGCATGATAAGATGTGGTGGTCTCCCAAGTTTTCGTACAGTGGCTATACAGAATTCAATAATAAGAATTTAGAACAAAATGTTTGACAATTTTTGATATATTGGTATACCAATAAATATGTTGTGTTTTAGCACTTGGTGGAAGGATCTGTTTAAAAAACACACTTACTAAAGGAATAAATTACACATTCATTGTGTGGTAAAAAGTCATTATTGAATATCATATGACCTAAATCTCCAGTATGATAAATGAAGAATTAATTGTACCTTATATCACAATACTTACATATCTTTTGATCTTATTTAACCTACCAATATGAGCAGGCTTAATAGTATTAAGAGCAGCCTCTGCTTCTTCAAGAGCTGGCTTAGCAGCTTCTAACTTTTCTTCTGCTACTGCTTTGTCAACACTGATCTCATTCACAATGACTTGAGCCACGTCTTTGGCCTTCTGAACACTATTTTTTACTTTTTCAGCTGCCTGGGCTCGAATAGTAACTTCTGAGAGAACCTAGCAAGTGGAAAAACTTGTTTATTAGGTAAGAAAAAAAGAGCAGAGCAATAAAATTAAAAATTATTTGTTCTTTAGTTACCAAAACAAATTCATGAAGCTCATTGATAACTATGAGGCAGATTTCTAGCTAGTATTTTACTGTTAGCAAATATAAAAATATTGTGTAACTTAAGTTTATGGTTAGTTAAATAATCACACAAGGCAGACTTTACTAGTATACACTAGATTCATGACTAATGCTTGGGGAGAATTCTTATGTGTTTACTATAACTTTAACAAGAAGAAATTGTGAACACTTTAATAACAATTACTTGCAAAATTTTATTTTGTTTAAAAAAAGCTCTCTCTCTCTCTATATATATATATATATATGTTATAAAATTAATGTTTCATAATTTAATTTATAAAGATAAAAAAGCAACAATGTTACTGGCATCTAATTGACAGTTTCATGGAAAACAAACTTTGTCAGGTTTACTCACCAGATACTTAAGCATATTCCCAAAGGTGAGTTAAAAATGGGAGACAAAAGTTATTCAAAATGTTCAATAAAATGAACATATTAAAAACCCACCTTCTCCGCTTTGTCAGATGCTACTGCTAAATCCTGCTCCATTACAGCTAACTCTTGCTTCAGATTTTCCACTGAAGAAGAAGCTTCTTCAAGTTTAGCCAGACCATGATCCATTCTTCTTGCTAACTCACCAATCTCTTCCTGTTTTTGTTTATAAACAGATTTGTAATTACTTATGAAAGAAAGGTAAGACTTGGGTGTCACATGAGTTGACCTACGAAACCTGCAAGAAAAAAAAAAGAACATAAGAGCACAACAAAAAGGATTGTCCCTCAACAACTGTGCAGTATATCTAATCACTCAAGAGTTATCATGTGGCCTTTATCATAGTTGTGTGACCATAACTAAAGTTTGAATCACTTCTAATTCTAGTAGTATCCTTCATTTAATCCCTGTATACTTGTCTACTATAGTTACTGTGTTACCATTCAGAATCACTGAGAAGAAATGCAAAAGTCTACATAGCATACAATAGGATAATTGATAATCAAAACAAAACCTTTGCCTCTGAATTAATTATCACTAAATAAAAGTATGATATTAAACTATATATTATACACAACCTACATACACTACTTGTTATAATGATGGTGGTTAAATATGAAGCTAGACTAAAATCTGACTGTAAAAGAAATAATTATGTATTTCTAAGTTTCAGATACCAAATTATTTACCTTCAAAAAATAAAAAATGGGTTCATATTTTTTTCTTATATTTTTTGCTACAATAATACTGTTACTATTCACACAATAAAACTGTTGACACTAATATAGAAGTAATCAATTGATATCTTAAAAAATCAACAATTAAAAATTTAACAAAATTAGAGTTCTTTATAAATGCTATTAAAGACACAAATACAATACAAATTATATGTGAAACTGACTCATGAAACCAACAGCTTTATCCATAGTATCATTAAGCTCTGTGTAATGTCCACAAGGACAACATTTTAGGTCTTGTAGTTATGTCTTATGGACAGTGATTAAGATCCTAAGATGTGCTTCTACAGTAATCAAAATAAGTATAAGAGTAAAATGTAAAAGAGTAGAGTTCTTTATAATTAACTAAAAGACACCCACCGCTGGAAATAGTCAACACAACAGGTAGCAACATGATCATGAATGCTTCCCATGGCTTCCACTAGTTGTTGTTTCACTGCTGGTTCACAAATCATATCAAATTCTTCTAGAAAGTGTTTAGCTACAGCTACAAGAGCATCTTTTGGCCAAGGTTGAAACCATACTATTGTACACCCAGAAATTAGACCAGGAAATTTTAGGGCTCGTGTGCGAAATTTTTCTCCGACCTGCAAGTAAAAACATAAAAAAAACAAGATTAATAAATAGTAAGTATGAAGTTCTTAACTTGCATATTTCACATGATTGCATATTCAATCTAGGTTATATTTTTGTAGAAGTGTTAATAAATCCCAATAAAACCTTTTAAATCAATACAACAAGGAAAACCATGCAGCAGTCAAGATGATGTTTTTTCAATTTTTACATAACTTAGTTTCAATGTTTATTTGAAACAAAAAAGTGGTCTTCATTAACAACTGATGGTTAAAATGTATATTAAAGTTTATTAAATTTGGACAAGAGTTGTTCACCAGATTATGAGTGGTAAAATTCTGCATGTGCTGTTCTGTACCTGTAATAGAAGATTCTCAGTGGAGGAGACCAGTAATAACTCATGAATGGAGGTGTCCTTGGAGTAAAGCCTCATTCATCTTTATCTGAAAAGGCTAGCCAAGTTAGTTAGCATCCAGAAAGAATCAAAAGACTCAAAATGACACAAGGATGTGTCCAACAACTTTTGGACAGTGCAATAGGAGCATCAACTAATGTTTAGAAATGGTAAAAAAAATTGTGAGAATTCTGAGGCTTAATAGACAGCAGTATGATGTAAATGAAAATTTATGAATGTATTTTGATTTGTTTACATGCTGGCCTGAACAATATCCTCTAAATTTATGACATTTTCAAAGAACTTGGAGACATTGATGACGAAAGGTCTTTTAATAATGAGAGCAAAAGAGCTGATGGCTTTCACGGTCTCTGAAGGTGGCAGACAAATCAGCTCTGTGTGAATAATGCATTAACTTCAGAAGGTTGCCTGATAAAATTAACAGATAGCCAAAGAAAAGCAGTGGCAAAAATTGGCTAACATTCAAGCCATCTGAAAATATAATCCAACTTCTGAGAAACAAAACTGAAAAACTGCCAGCCATGAAGCCATAGATGTTGAACATCATTGTGAAAGTGGATGTTTGAAGATGCCGTAAATGCTCCTGTGGTGGTAATGGGACTGTTTCTCTATGAAAATGTCAATAAATTACAAATAGGGTAAAACCATGGATGAACTGGTCTAAGTGGAATGATGAGGAAAACCCCGACTTTCAGTAACTGATTTTGGCAAATACTCAGGGTAGAAATAGAGAAAAAGAAGTTCTGCCAAGGTTGACTCAGGGCATCCACTTCTAGAGAATATGAATCCGGAACAGGAGATAAGTAGAGTGGAAAAACATGATTGATCAATGTATTAAAAGCATTGATCATCAGACAACAAGCTTTGAGCATAGTCACCAATAAACTAAAGGGTGCAGAGTCCACTTCTTTGTGAGAAATTCATAAACTAGAGAAGAAAGATTACCCTAGGATATTCATCCCACAGAAATGAGACAGGCTTGAAAATGAACAAGTTGGGAATGAAGTCAAGGAAGTAAAAAAACTGCAAGAATGAATACTATACTAACTGTTGATGTTAGCAACCACCATAGAATTGTCTGTGTGAACTAACACAAAATGGTGCTGTAGGATGAGTAGAAACTCTAGAAAAAGCACACCGAAAGTCCAAAGTTCTGACATACTGATATGAACTGTTGCTTCTAGAAGTCCAAGAACCAGAATTTCGATGATTCCCCAACACAGTGACTCAACCTGTGATGGAGATATCTTTGACTAGATGTAGATCTATAAGATGAGGTAGAAAAGAAGATCCTGTTATCATAAAGTTATAATTTTCCTGTACTGAAAACGTATTTCTGATAGGTACTTACCACCATTCACAAAATTAGTTATTCTTGTTCAGAGCTGCCCTCTATATGCAAACATTTTCTTAATGCATGCCACAAGCCTTGCTGGAATTAGTACATTCCAATGTGTCTCTCATGCATTATCTATTAATCAATACTAGCATAGTATGCTCACGTGATTCATGTGACTTCCTCTGCGCTCCTCTACTGAACCGTCACTTCAAAGTTTTGCAGAAGGTGTGAGCACCAAGAAGTAGGGAGGAAGGGTGGGAAGTATGTTTCAAGTATAGGAAAGTAATAACTTCCAATACATTACTTACCTCCACTCACAAAATTGGCTAGAATCCCACATTGAGAAAGAGGAGGGACTGGTGCAAAGGAATAACAGAAGCACCCCGAAAAGCATCTGGAGGATACCCCTAACTATGAGAGAAAGAGATCCAGAGATCAGAGGAGGGGAACTGCACCATTTTTGAGCCAGGTATAATCTTTGCCCTTGTGTATAATTCTTAAAATACACGGGCAGAAATCACGAGATGTAGAATGGCTAGGACGGGTCAGACCATACTTGGCAAGTCAACTATATCCACAACCTCCTCTACAGGGTATCGACATCCACGCGAGGGTAGGATGGGAATCATACTATCTTCACTTACAACCCAAGAATTATGGATTAAGATCCACTCCAATTCCTGGGTACTACACAAGGATCAACACCCTACAGCAATTTGGGACTGGCCATCCAGCATTGAGAGGATGGGTTCAACTTGTGTGAGGACCTATGTTAATTGGTTCACTTGAATCCAACACCTTAACACTGGGAACTGATGTCCACGTGAAGGTAGAATGAGGGCTCCCAATCAAATGGGTTGAACTGCATGTGTGACGGATCAACTTCATGTGGTATGGAATGTGTAACAGAAGGCCACATCAACCATTAAGGTGATGGATTAACTCAACTGTATGTGTAAATGAATAATAGGAGGCAATGTCAACCAGTTTTGTAATGGATCAATTTCACAGTAATGTAAATAGTATAAGGAGGCCACGCCAGCTTATAAAATGACGGATCAACTCCAATGGTTGTGAATATTGTTGAAGATGTAAATAATATAAGGATGCCATATCACCCTGTGATAATGTAAATACTATCAAGAGGTCACATCCACCAGCAAGGGGACGGATCGACTCCTATGGAGGCCACGTCACATCTACACAAACAGAACACCACCACCCTACTCTTGACTGAATGGTTATAGCCAACTTGTTAGTGGAACCCATTCAGGAGGATGCCTCCATGGTCAACCACCCCAGCAGCTTGGAACAGGAAAGTGGCAAGGACTCGCACACTCTACTTGAAGAAGGGGGGTGAGAATGCATTGGAGATTCTGGAGACAGTGCAATGGGTGACCACGATACCCTGTTTTCAAAAGCATACCATACCGGGTTATTCACTCAAGGCATGGCAGGGATGGGCAGCTATCCCCTTCTGCTTTACCCATGCCGTTCATGGAACAAACATATTTTTGAAGCAACCTTTGAGCAATCTTGTGGAACACCCCTTCTCTACGGTGACCATGCAGAGCCATGAATGAGAGAATGTGAGTCAACATGGCTTACAGTGCAAATTTTAAGTGAAAGAATACCTGGTCTGGCACCACTCGCCACAGAGTGGGATCTGTGTGAAATAGAGGGAAAAAAAGAAAGGTCCCTGAAAAAGAATAAAACTTACCAGTTAAATTGCACCAAAGTCTGGAGCACAGCCACAGGTGGAAGATGAAACCCAGATGCAGAGAAAAGTGTGATGTGATGATAATAATGGGAGACAAACTTACTGGGCATGGTTCATGTGTCAGCTTGGAGAATCTCCTTCAACAGATGATGAAGACAGGAAGTGAGGGAAAATGTAAGATTATGAATTTGATGGGAGGACACAAGGAACAAAGTATGAGAGGAAGAAGGTAAAGAGGAGTAGACCAAACGGACCAGAAGGCAGACCAAATTCATAAAAGATGGTTGCTTGTACCCCACAGGATAGCTGTACATGCAATATAACACCATAGGACCTTGACAGGACACATGAGTCTATTGGGGGCCAGATGAGGGTAAAGATGGGAGACAAAAAGTAGGGGAATAGGAGAAAAGGAGGAACAACCTTCTCATGCCACTGTTGTCTTGAGGAGAAAGGGATGGTCAGGATAAAGGAGAAGAAAGGTAGGATGGCAAATAAATAAGATTGGCAGTGTCCGCAGGCCAAAAGTAAAAGTAAATAGGTCTTAAGGAACAAGGAATACAAGGAAAGTGGTTCAAATGGAGAGACCACATTAATGTCCCAATTCAGAAGGGGAGGACACCTGGGAGGCCTCTGAATTGAGAAGGAATGCATGAGCTTAGTGAGAACAGGGGAATTAAAAACCCTACGGTATCTGGAGAAATGAAAGGTATGGGAAAGAGCTATATCCAGAAATCAAAGAGACCAAACACCCACAGTAGAAGAGCCAGGTGAGAAATTCCACCACCCGAGCCACCAAAATCCATTGTCAGCAAACCAACGGAGGAAGACATTCCACTTGCACTGATGAACTTTTATGGAAGATAGACAAATGGAAGTAGCTAACAGGGAGGCAACTCCACGCATGAAGCTGGACCACCTGCCAATGCCCGAACAAAAGCCAAACGTGAAGACACAGGATGGGGAGATTGGGATGAAGAGTGGGGGGGATCAAGGTTGATGCAGTAGGGAGGGAAACAGTGGGAGAGGGACAGGTGGTGAGATGAGCAGACATTGGAGCCTCTGAAACCAGGTTTGTGCTGGCCAATGGGGTACAATCAGGAGGACCCAACAAGGAGTGGAGTGTACCAGAGAAATTACCCAATGATGCAAATGGATGGGAGGGTACACATAAAGGTATTTGTGAGATCAATCCTAGCTGAAGGCATTGATAGCCAAAACCTGTTTATGCGGGACAGGTGACCAACAGAGGGGCAACTTTGTATGGAGGCCTATGGCAAATGCATCCAATTGGGGAGAACCCCATAGGAGGGAAAGGTCTCTAAAAATAATTGGATCTAATGACCACTCTGTGGGATAGAGTTGGTGTGGACGTGAAAGATGATCCACTTACATATTGAAAGCACCCGTCATATGACATGTGACAAGGTGAATGTGATGTGCCTGGGCCCAGTATAGAAGAGCCAAGGTTTGGAAACAAAGATCTCTGGACCAGGTGCTCCTTTTGTGGTTGATATGAGCCACCACCATAGAATTGTCAGAATGAACCATCACCAGACAGTGACGGGTGAGAGAAAGGAAGTGAGATAATGCTTGACAAACTGCTAGATGCTTGAGAACACTGATATGCAAGACGTGTTCATCTGCAGGCCAAAGGCCCAAAGCTGTGTGGAGATGGACCCAAGCCCCCATCCCTGAAGGGAAGCATCTGTGAATAGATGGACATCCAGACACGAGGGAAGAAGTGGCACATCCGCCAACATATGGGCTTTGTCGAGCTACCATAGCAGATCAACTCTCAGGGAAGGAGGAAGGGAAATAGTGGTGGAAAGAGAAGTCTATGCAAGGTTAAATTGTTCATGAAGTGTCTACTGCAGGAATCACATATGGGCACCATCAAGGGGGACCAATGCAGTCATAAAAGACCACATCTCCAAAAGGGATAGAACCTCTAGAGCAGTAAGTGACTGAGCTGAGAGGGCATGGTGAACTAAAAGTTCCATAGAACTGAGGCATAAAAGATAAGGGCGAGCTTGACTGATGTTGGTGTTGAAGAAGACCTCCAATTGCACTAAGTATTGGGTGGGTCAAAGGATTGACTTCTCCAATTTTATCAACCAGTCCATTCGAGCTGCCACAGGAAGGAGTTGGTGAGTATGATTGGTGATCTGCTCAGAATGAACTAGAAGTAGCGATAACCACAAAGTATGAATATGACGAGCAAAGGCCTGAATGATGCAACAAAATACGTATGGAGCCAAGGCAAGTCCAAATGGGAGAGCCAGAAATTTGTAAATCACACCAAGATGAACAAACCAAAGATAAAGATGGAATTAAAGGGATATCGGGATGTGGAGATAAGAATTGGAAACATCCATTTTTGTCATCCATGATCCTGGGAAAAGTGCCAATCTCAGGGTAAGAAAGGACTCCATATTGAACTTGGGGAGTGCAATGAAATGGTTGAGGCATGAAAAATTGATGACCAGTTGCCTATCCCTGGTTTTCTTGGGGACCACAAAAAAAAAACAGGAATAAAATCCCTCGAAGGGATGGTAAACTGGTTTGATAGCCTGCTGCAAAATTAAATCCTGAACAGCCTCTGACAGACACTGGCGAGTCACAGGATCTTGAGGAGGAGGAGGAAAGGAAATGGGGTGAAGAGAAACACAAAGTTGGGAAAGAAACATGAGAATGAGCCCCTCTGAAAGAGCCAGTGTGGAAGAAAATCCAGCAAGCTAGCTCTAACAGGCCCTGAAACCACCAGGTAGTCACCAGTACAGTTGACAACAGACGATACATTGGCAATGACGTCAACAAAAAAGAAGTACCCAGATTTGAAGGAACAGGTAAAGGATAGGAGGACAAAGAATGGGAAATGGGAATAGATGGTATGGAAGGCTCTGGTCGAAACAAATGGGCCACAAAAGTTGAAAGGGTGGACTGTTGTCGGGCAGATGTTACCTGCAGCTCGATATTGTGAGGGACGGTGTCAAAGACATAATGTTGAAGAAAAGGAGCAAGACGCAAATCCCTGAGATAAGTGGAGGGTAAACTAACACAAGCCAGAATGGAGTCCCTACCAATAAGGTCCCAACAACAAAGAAACCAAATATGTAATGACAGAGCCGAGGAAGAAATATGGGTCAAAATGGAAGAGAATAGGTGAAGGGTATCAGCAGAAAATCCGTCGGGATTTCTGTGGAGAGCCTTCAAGAGGAGATGTATAGAAGACAGATACCGGAGAAGGGTAGTAAAGGTAAGATGAAGACGAGAATATTGGGCATGTGTGAGACTAACATTAGATTCGGGAGTTGCTCCCAAAGAGGTAATAAAAAACCCAACAACTGGTTATCCATAAACAGATATTCACTCCAATGGTAAGCAATGATGTCCTGATCAGAGGCTCTCGGGGGCCATGGCATACTGATCCCTTTACCTAACTGGGAGAGAAGGTAATCTGCATGGACCCAAATATCAAGAGAAGGAGGAAATACCAAAAATGGTTGAGAAGAATGCTCATGAAACAAAGAAGGATGAGGGGAATAAGAAATAGGGGAAAGAGACAAAACATCACAAATGTGAGATACAAAATCCATGAAAGACAAGGAAGGCCTAGGTGAATCATTAGGCTGGAACTGGGAAGGAACAGCAAACTCGAGAGGAAGAAAAAAAGACGATCAAAATCATCATCATGCTGAATAATGTCAGCAGAGTCTGAAGGAGCTCCAATGACATAAGGGGACAAAGGGTGACCCAAGTAGCATTCAATCTCCCAAACAAAATCAGAAAGATTCACAATCAGATCGCCCACATCTAAGGCCTGAGACAGAAGATTGGTCATTGGTGTGACCCCCAAAGCGGTAATGTTGACTTCTGAATTCATAACTCACGAAACTACACAAAATTGTTTAGTGCAGAAAAGCGACAATAAGAAACTGGGAGACATGTGGTAATGTATAACAAAAAAATGTGCCATACGGGAACTGAATATTCGGTAGGGGAGTCACACGTGCCATGTGAGCATACTATTCAATACTGGTTAATAAATGACGCATGATGATTTGCATGTGAGACACATAGGAATGTACTAATTCCAGCAAGGCCTGTGGCATGTGTAAAGAAAATGTTTGCATATAGAGGGCAGCAATAAACAAGAATAGCTAATCTTGAGAGTTGAGATAAGTACCATATCGGAATTCAAAGTTCAACCAAAACTGGAAAAACTCTAAAGTGATGGAAGAAATAAGCATACTGCATAGAAATGGGTCTGAAGTTAAATGCTACAGAGAAACAAGGTTCAATGGAAGTGTTGCACTTGTATATATCAAGGAAATGACTCTCAAAAATGAAGCCCTCATCCCAAAGCAAAAAGGATGTCATTGATGGTAGTTGTAGCAGACATAACAGTATGTACATGGAAGTTGTGTGGGTGATCTACCCATGCAATGTAACTAGCTGGGTGTTAAACTGTGTGGGAGAGACTCAGTGGGTGAAAAGGTTAGAATTAGCCACATGTCTATGTAAAAGTAACAGTTGATATCAAGTGAATGGAGAAGACCAGTAAAAGTAGATTATTTGACAGAAAACATTTGACCTGAAGCCAAGCTGGAAAGAAAGAGAAATGAACTGAATAATTTACCTGTCAAAGGCAAAACAAAATGATGGGATGGTAGACAAATAATGATACAAAGATAGGTATCCAGTATATCCATCATCATCATCCAATTACCACAATAAAAAACTTTCATTACAAACTCATGTCTAAGACTTTCTGACCCAAAATTTGTAAGTGCCTGGATCAGAAAGAAGATAAAATAACATTCACACTAGAACGAAGGATCTGACACAACCCCCAACAGTCTAAATAGGAGTGTCATCCAGAATAGAAGAAAGACCCAGCTTGCTTACTTCTACATCTGTCCACTCACTACAGTTGAAATAAATGAGTATGAGTAGCAGATTTTGACTCAGAAGTAGATGAGAGAGGCAAGGTAGGAGAACAAAGATTACTTGTTGGCCATTTCAAAAAGGAGCAACTACCAGAAGTCAAAATGCTAAAACTCTAATCAACTCTTGCTGGCATGCTACTTGAACAAGAAACTAGCATAGGTGAAAATTTTTGCAAACACAAAAGATATGGAGAAGAAGCTCTTTTGAGGTCAGCAGAAAAACTGGAGAGAGACCCTGTAATACAGCAAAATGGGCTAGGGTGTCAAAAAAAACATAAGAGTCACGTGGTAATAGAAACAACATCATTAAGAGCCAAAAGTAAGGAATAATACAAGGTAAAATTTGACCCTGACAAATCATAGCATCCAGGTCACAAAATTAATGATGGATTAAAGTAGAATACCACCCTCCTATAACAAAAGATCTGTGAATCAAGAACTTGAAAAGTAAAAAGGTTATTAACGTTTAGGTGATTTCTAAAAGAATCAGCAAAAAATCCAAAAATAATCAGGATTAGGAGGGAAATACAAAATTACAAGAAAATAAATCATATAGCATTAGCATCCTCAGGTGTAACAAAATAACAGAAATTAGTTCAAGAATTATGACATACCTGGAAAGAAGGAGAAATCAGACCAATACAAGGTGACTATCGTAAGTAATAGACATTACTATAATCATGAGAAAAGGGTGGTTGATCAGCAATTGAGTGTTTATATGAACATGAAACCCACTAGGGACACTAGTAATGAATCTGTAATTAATGACCTGATTACATTGATCAATATGTGCCAACAATGAAGTCACAAGATCTCCCTGCATGCTAATGGCAGACTGTATGAGTAAGATCTTCAAAGAAGTTGTAGAATTTCTAATATTGGTAGAAACATTTGCACAGTGGTCAACACTGACATCAGAATTTATAGAGAGCAAAGTTAATAGTACAATTGTCAACAAAAAATATTGATTATGGCAAGATAGCAGGCCTTATGTACTTTACTCTGATGGAAACATATTACATCACATGGAAGGTGGGAGTGTGGAGAGCTCTGGTTAAGTTGATCCATGTTCTGCATTATGTCAAGAACATTCAGAATCTAAAATCATGTGAAAGTTGACAGAACTGAAACTCAGCAAGGAAAAGACTCAACAAGAAAAGGCTTTTAGTATTTCAGAGATAAGTCTATCTGATTTGAATAAACATTAATAGCTGCATGGTCTCCTGAGATTTAAATTGACTAGGTGAGCTTTAACATTTATTTTAACAATATATTATATGTCATTTCCATAAAAAGGTTCATGATCAGAGAAATTGGAAAGTTATTTTTGCTACAACACATTTTTTCAAGTGCTGAGACATAAAATGCAATTTTAGCATTCAGTAATCTAAATTAATACATTTCAGTTATTTTCAATATTTTCAATGGTCACATTCTTTCTTGCGATAAACCTTTTTACTTCCTCTTCATAATGTATTAAATCAGAAAAACAACGATATAGGTTCATTTCATATTATTTCTATTTACTGTCTATTTATCCATGTTTAAAGATGTTAACACTAGAAAGATAAAATATAACGATTAAATAATAAGTTAACTGTCAGACCTGCAATGTCATTCACCCTTATTATTAAACCAGATTTACTCCAAAAGACAGAAATCAAAATACCAGGATAGCATTAAACCCTTTTAGTGTTCATTCTGCAGTCATTGCTGGAATTTCTATATTTAGGCATACTGAAACAGCTTTTGTTATAATTTACTTAGCTATAGAGGTCTTAAGTCTACATTAATAAAGTATTATACTTTCTCTCTCCCTGCCATGTACAATCTCTTGTTTTGTATCTATGTGAAGCTCCAATTTTCCTATGTTATGTCTGTTTTATTTACATTAACTAACACAGAAAAGAACATTTACATAATCAAAGACCGTGTTTATGAGATTTGCATTCATAAAAATTACAGCTAAAATTTGTCTATGATCTGACTTTTAAGCACAATCAGAATTAAAGTAGGCGATGTGTTAAAATGCAAACATATTCCTGCTTAAATGTATAATAAAGAATAGAAGTTTTCACGTACTGGAGAAAAACACATTACAACATGAAGATTTCGTCTTGTCCTTGAAAGAAAGAATTCCATTACATTCTCAGGCGTAGGAGGTCGACGTGGAAACTCTCGTTTCATAACTGGCATTAACTCTTGAATAATTTCCAGTTGTTCATCTCGAGTGAAGAGGTTTGAAACCTAAGATATTTTTATTTTAAAGCAACACTATAAGAAGAATAACTGATTGTTATGATGAGGGATATAATTCTAATTTATGAAATAAATAAAATTCTTATTTTGGATTTAAAATGAAAAGAGTCAAAAATAGTACATCCCTCTTTCAATATTTTAATATTTACATTTAATTTTATCATATGAACACAAAAAATTGTAACAACTGATGAACATAAAAGTTTACTTAAACATTAAATCTGATGTTATAGAACCAACTACTACAAACTGTCAATGCAATTAAACACTCTGATCTGTATGAATATTTAAGTATATCAACAGTAAATGTCAAAATGCACAAACTGTAACTAAAGGCAAGTATCACATTTAAATTATCATTAGAAATCATGAATACAATAACAGACAAAGATATAGGAATAACTCATCGTTCAAAAAATCTGTTGAAGATGTTTGTAAAACTCACCACACCAGAAGATAAAACATTATTAAGATATTCCAAAAATCCTTCCTCTTTAATATCCTGGTCTGTGAAGATAAAAGTTGTTCCTTTGTCTTGAACACCAGTGGTGCGATACAGAACTTTTAAATCTTCCAGTAGGTTGGAGGCATTATAAGACCTATTACATTAAATGCCATAAAAAATGTAATTCTAATCTATTCTGATGCGTAATAATACACCTTTAAATCACAAAATAATATTGTAAACGTGAACTTGCTGTAATATTATAAATAATGTTAATTAACCAATTACACAAAAATTCATACTTTGATAAAAAAAAATAATCCTTTTTTTTACAAAAAATGTGTTTGAGATAGATTTCATCTATTTTCTTCAAAAATTAATCAAAGTTAAAATTCATTGGTATATTATCAATTAATTTTACAAAACAACTTGTATAATTCTATCTTGACAAAAGTTCCTGTTTAACTAGAGCACTAAAACTAAATATATACAAAATCATATTTGTATATAATTTTATAATCAAGGTTGCCAAGGTAAATTATTTTTAAGATATCTCTACAAAAAAAAAGTTTCCCTAAATAGAGCTTTATCCACACAAAGAATGTCAAACAAGGTTGTACTATAAGTATTTATAAAGTTTTGAATTACTCACCTGGTGAGGGTTATTTGAAATGTTTTATAGCCAGCAATAAAAGAAGCAAGTTTGGTTAAAGACTGCTTTCCTGAACCACCAACACCAACTAACAAAGCATTCCCTCCAGGCATTCTAATGATTCTTGAAATCTGAAATCAATATTCTCGTACAAGCCTAGTTTTTCTATATTTTATTTTTTTTTTAGATTTTTATACTGAAAGAGTGCTCTGAAACTATCTACAGTTACACTTAGATTTAACAGTCTGGTTTTGATAATTTTTTAATAGTATAATCTGAACTACAAGACATATTTACTCACACTGAATAACAAGTATTACACTATATTTAGCTGATATGCACAGTTTAAAGCTTCATCTCCTAACATCCAGTCTTGGATTATAATAGTATGTAATAAACAACTGGCCTTTGTGTGTGTGTGTGTGTCTACATGTGGGGATTGGCTTGATGCAAATTTAAACACACACCTTTCTACTGTTTCATACTGAAATAATTTTTGAGGACACCTAGTTTTTACCTAGATTTAATACTAAGATTTTGCTTATCTTACAGTAATATAGTTTGTAATACACACCATGGCAAGCTAGATAGCCTCAAGCTGTTTTTCAATATGAAAGAGTACAAAAAACTTGTGAATTAAAGGTTTTACACCAAGGTGTCCTTTACCTAAAAGCACATTTAGGTCCTTTGAATTCTCTCTAATCACCATAATATGTTCCATATTACTAGAGGAGTTGGTTTCTTTATATTACAGTGTAGATTTAACAATGAATACAAACATCAACTAACCAAGCATTTCTTTAGATGTGCCAATTATTTTTAGAAGCCAAAATCAATGCTCAGTTTTTATAACAGTGATTCAGAAGACCACTGGATGGCAAATAATTTAGAAATGGAGAGGGACATAGGAAGAAAATTGTTTGTGGTATGGAATTAAGTGTTGAGGGCCTACCTTGTGACAACACCACTGAGGTAATTCAATGTCATATCCTTTGAAACTTTTATGAATATGTTTCATACACTAAAAGTATAACTTAAAAATAATGCAGGCATTAGCAATGAAGCATTTGAAACTATAAATTACCAAAATAATATTACAACAACAACCGTTATAGGCATACATGCAGATGAGGTATACATCCTAAAGTATTAAAAATTTCTTATAATTTGATGTAAATGGTGATGTTCATTTAGGAACCATTCAGCATACAATCTGGTAGTAGATCGGGTATTCTCATGACACTTTGCATACAGTAAAACCATGTTAAGCTGTTCTTCAACTAAATATTATGTCAACATGTAGATGATTATTTTTTAACACTATTGTTTACATGAATACTTAAATATTTTCACTTTTGTCTATGCTATGAGACATTAAAACTACATGGAGTTTCTATTAAACATATTAGAATGTGACTCACAAATATGGGACTATACTGCAAACCTAGTAATGTCAAAGTGTGAATTCAACTGATATATAAACATTTGAAATGTATTATCCTGGTCAATCAGATATTATTTGAAAATAATTTAAAATTTATCAAGTAATGAAATAAAATATTTATAAAGAACTTACTTTAATTAAATAAGTCATTGCATCTTCAAAAAATACAAGATCTAATCCTACACCACGAATCAGTTCATTGTATAGACCAAGCAGTGTTTTTAGACGCTCTTCTAACAGAGTTAAGGACTGAACCTAATAAAAAAAACATCATAACCAAAGTAAAAATTACAAAAAATAAAGCTTTTTAATAATTTATAGTGTGAAACATGATAATTTACTTATAATTCTAGAATAAATAGAAATTTATTTAATATTTTTAAGGTTGGGTGGTTATTTTAGAGCAAAGCTACAGTGTTGTATCAGCTCTGTCCATCATGGGGAATCGAACCCTGGATTTAGTGTTGTATGTCTATAAACTTACCTCTATCCCACCAGGGGACTAATATTTTTAAGACAAGATTTATTTTATATGAAAACAATGGGAAGTAAAGAATATCCAAAAATACACAAATATTACAATAACCTTACTGTTTAATTATGAAAGAATATTAATCAATATTACAGATAAAATTTGGTATTATTTTCAACTACATATTTCTTAGCTAAAAACATGGTTAAACATATACCAAACTTTATTATAAGTATTCCTTACATATCTGAAAATTCTAAACTGATTGAACCTTGTATAAGCTCAGCATGGCAAAAAAGTGAAGCCTATATGTGTTGTATTAATCCAATTTTCATTAGAGGCAATGTTTTCATGAATAAAGACTTGACAAATTGAACAAGATTATTATCATTAACTTCTGACCAAAGCAAGCTTCCTACACAGATTAAGACTGATAACCTCACTGTTAGCAATAGTTTTGTCTGTAGTCACAATAATACTTCAAGAGGTACATAAAGCTTAGGATTTTTTGGTTAGCCTAAATCCATATATCAAGCTAAAAAATGCAAAATAATAATGTTAATGAATAAATTCTTTAGCAACTAATGAAAAATCTTTGTTTGAATATTTAGAAAATTTTTAACATCTGTATTTTCTAACATCCATCACAATGGTGATCTTTGTTTTTTTAACAAAATAAGACTTACCGGTTCATAAACTTTAGGTGTTTCTGTCTCTACTTCAGCTCCTTCTGTTGCTGGTTCAGGAGCATCCCTATAAATCAATAAAATTACTTCAAACAGAATCATATTGCTCAGCTATGACACTGTCATTATTAGAGTTTTTTTATAACTCCTATTTAAGTAATATTACAGAATAACTAATCATCTTCAAGGTATAATCAATATAAAACCCCAATGACAGTAATATAAATACTGCTCACTTCAGTAAACTAAACTTTTCAACATTTATCATTACAATAATAACAGTATTTAATCCAGGATTTTGCATGGTTGTGCAAAAGCTGTGTTTTTCTTTTATTAATCTTCACCAAAAACTTATACCATACAATTTTCATCACTATACATGTTGTGTTATTTAAGAAATATTAAAGATGTTAACTTATATTTTATCCATTGGTTCAAATATGGTTGAACAATGGTAACTTATACACACACATAAAATATATACTGTTACCTTTAGATGGTAGAATACTTACATTTTCTTAACTTATATACCAAGTTTATCCGAACAACAATATAAAGAAACATTTATACAATTTTCTTAGTTGATTAGAAACTTCACTCTTTCACTATATTTACAGTAATGTTCTAACTCTTCAGTTAATGTTTCTCAGCAGGAACCAATGATGTCATTCATCTGCATTATATTTAAAGCATATCTGGTTATGTCATAAGTCATGAATATATCTAGTTGTTGATTAGTGTCACTACCTTCTGATTCACCAGAAGCGTAAGATAGAAACTTCATTACAATAAAAACTAAGATAAATTTAATAAATATCATTATAATGTACTTTAATAATTATGAACTGACCTCAGAAAGTCAACAAAATACTTCGTTTGTTGAATTATTTGTAGATATTGTTCTCCAAGATGCTCTGAAACTGCTTGTTTCATTGCTTCTTCAAACCAAGTGTAATCTTTCAGTGATGTGAATCTGTTCAAGTATATTTCTACTTAAACATAATTTATGTCTATATTTTCAGCTCTTCATTCAAGTTCAATAAGGATCAAAAATTATAAAAGTAATAGACCACAACATATTTTTCTATTTTTAAGATTACACACTAGTTATTTTATGTTTTAAAATATTACCATTTTACTTCTGTTCATACTCCTGAATATTTAGTTAATTGAAGCTTAAATCTCATTTAATATAGACATCTTAACATATATTAAATTAATATTCTTTTATAAAAAATAATTGTTGAGAGATGAGAATTTGTACTTTCCAGTATGATACTACAATAATCAATCAATCCACCAAATACATCTCTTTTAATGCCATAAACAAAATATCATTACATAAACACTAAATTTCTGAAAATAAAAATCTACTGCCACTTACCTATCAGCTATTACTCTACAACACTCATGCTTCCACAAACTTAAGAGAACATTGGAAGAATTTATTACAGAAGACTGAGTACAAATTATTCCCTGCCAAATACGAGATAGATCTCTCAGATTGAAAATGTAGTGAAACTTTGCTGGTGTTGGGAGTAAGCTTGCCTAAAAAACAACAAAAGTATGAAGTTAATTAATATATTAAATTACAGAAAAGGTATATTCAATTATATTTCGAAATATAATGTAAAACTTGGAACTTGAAATATACATGCCTAAAAATGAAATAATAATTCATTATAAGGTAAAAGTAAAATTATCCACAAACGTTTAGAGAGGGCTTGCATCTATTTACTTTTCACTGTGTTGTAAAGAAACACCATATAGGTGTTAGCTTTAACAAGTCATTTAAAACTAATCCTTTTTAGCAAATGAAATAACAAAATGATATTCAGTTTTTACACATTCTTTGAAGAGTATTGTATAAACTTGCTTACGTTCAAAATGGTAAAAATATTTCAAAATAATATCATTAAATTACAAATACCAATTACTAAATACATAAAATATTGAGAAAGTTATGTGCTCTAAATGTTTTATGATTAAAAACTTTTAAACTGATGTTATAATTTTCTTTAATGAAAATGTATTTCCCCTCCGCCTACAAGATTAGCTTTTCTCATTTTGTGCTGCCCTCTATATGCAAACTTTCTTCAGTAATGCATGCCACAAGCCTTCATCCTCCCTCTGTTAGAATCCATAGTTCCAACACGTCTCTCATGCAAGTCATCATGTGTCATCTCTCCACCAATAGGAGAGCACTATTTTCATATGACGAATGTGACTCCCTCTACATGCCACTACTAAACTATCACTTCGAAGTTTGGCAGAAGATGCAAGCACCAGATAATTTTGGGGAGGACGGGTGGGAAGTGTGAGTGGAGGAAAGTACCTATCGGAAATACATTTTCATTTAGGGAAATTAAAACTTCCGATAAAATTCTCTCTCTCCGCTCACCAGATTAGCTTGAATCCCACATTGAAATGGATGAGGGACCTCATGTCACAGGTACGCCCAAGTCTATAGAATAGCCACAAGCAGCAGGCAATACCTCAAGGAAGCAGAATCAGGAGGAAATACGTCTTCAAAGAAAGGTGAAACAAAGAAAACGTAGACAGAGGTTTTTACCATGGAGATAAAGTGAGGGCATGAAAGACCACGTTAATGTTCCAGTTCGGGAGCGACTCACAACTCGGTTGCCAATGGAGCCAGAAGGAACGGACCAACGTGGAAAATACAGGGGAAGAAAAGACCCTGTGGAAGTGGGAAAAAAAGAATGTATGGGATAACGCCTCCTGAAACCCCAAAATCGAGGAGACCAAAGAACCCCTCTCAAAGAGCCATATGAGAAACTTGGAGATACAGGCAACTGTTGGGTGAGAAGCCTGGAAACCCAGAGTCAATGCCCAGGAGCAATAAATTTTCTATTTGCATTGATAGACGGTCAAATAAGAAGGGCAAATGTGAAGCTGGCCTGCAAAAGAAACTGTAACTCCTTGCCAAGGACTTGACAAAAGCCAGGCATGAAGATGGAGGATGGACAGTGCAGGATGGAATGCCAGTAACTAGAGTTGATGGAGAAGGTAAAGTTCAGCAGGCCAGTAGGGAGCAATCAGAAGGACCATGCATGGAGCGGCATGGATAAGGGAGACCATCCGATGAAGTAAATGGATGGGAGGGTAAATATAAAGGAACAGAAGAGACCATTCTGGCTGGAGGAATCAACAGCCAAGACTCGAGGATGGGGGTCCGGGGACCAAAACCATGGTTATTTGTGAATGAGAGCAGTGGCAAAAGGAACCAATACCCAGATGCAGACTGAGCAAAAATGGCAGAATGAAAGGACCACTCTGTGAGATAAACAAGATCTGGTAGGGGAAGACAATCGGCTATGAGATTGAAAGCACCCAGTACATGAAACAGCAGCAAACTAATGTGATTTTTGTGGTACTCCCAAAAAAATGATCTATAGTGTAAAAACCTAGGGATCTGGATCTGGTTCCACCTTGGTAATTGTTGGAATGGATTATAACCAGCCAGAAGCTGGCAAGAGAAAGAAATTGATCAAAAGCATGATGAACAGCCAGGAGTTTGAGAAGAGAACTCTCATCCACAGACCAATGACCCGAAACCTCCTGGTGATCCACCCAGGCAACTCAGCCCTGAAGGGATGAATCTGTCAACAGATGTAAATCTGGCCATAGAGGAGGAGGTGGGACCTCTGCCGATGTGTGGGCTCTGTTCAACTACCAATGGAGATTGTCTACAAGGAATGAAGGAAGGGATATAGAAGTATCCAAGGGATCCCGGGCAAGGATCTATTGATCATGACGAACCCATTGAAGAAACCACATATGGGCCATACCCAGGGGTATGAGAGGGGTCATGGAGGATCACATCCTGAAAATCAATAGAACATCGTGAGCTGTAAGTATAGTAACAGACTGGAATTTCCGAATGGCTCGTCCATAAAATGAAGCCAGAGAGGAGAAGGTTGGGCCTGACTGATATGGGTGTTGAAGAAAACACCCAAATGGATAAGGTATTGGGTAGGACAAAGGAAAGACTTCTCCAATTAGACCAACCATCCCACCCACGCAGCCTCGGCCAGGAGCCGACGAGTGTGACAGGCTGATTCCCATTTGAAATGAGCAAGAAGAAGCCAGTCATTCAAATAAACATGGAAGCACAACCCCATGGCATGAATATGTTGAGCAAAGGAGTGAACCACATGACAAAACAAGTATGGTGCTAAGGCTAGGCTAAAAGGTAAGGTGCAAAACTGGTACAAACCCCCCAATGGACAAAGCAAGGATATTGATGGGAATGCTCCATCACAGGAATGTGCAGGTAAGCATTGGAAATGTCCACCTTGGTCATACAAAGACTTGGAGAAAATGCTCACCGAAAGGTATTTCTCCATGGTAAAGTGAGGAGTGTGAACACACTGATTGAGATTAGATAAGTCAATGACAGGATGCCAGTCCCCGGTCTTCTTGGGAACCACAAACAGGTGGGAGTAAAAACCCTTGTGAACCTGGTTAGCTGGTTTAAAAGACTGTTGTGCAATGAGGTCCTGAACCACCTCTGACAGATGCTGGTGTGTCGAGGAATCCAGAGGAGAAGAGAAGGGATTGGGAACACTGGATAATGGTGGACGGTAGAGAAAGGGGATTACGAATTCCTTCAAGAGTACCTTGCGAACCCAGATATCAGCCTGGACTGTGACAAATGAGTTATACCAAGTGAGTAAGGGTAGAATGTCGATCGGATGAGGCCACCCGTGACTCCAAATACTCAGGAACTGAGTCAAACACATAACGCTGTAAAAACGACGCCAAGTAGAGGTTCGTCAGATAAGGAGCCTGGAGATGGATCCGCCCAAGAAGTCCCAAGAAGTGCGACGCCAAAAACTACAGACGAGCTAATGTACAAGTAAAGATGAAGACAATGTCAGCAGAAAACCCCCTCAGGGATTCTGTGAAGAGCCTCTTTTGCCCCCCAAACAGGTAGAATCGACCCCAACAACTGTTGGTCGAGAAAAAGAAAGTCCATCTGATGATAAGAAAGCATAAGAAGGCATACTAATGTCCTCCCCCAGTTGAGAGGTAAATTGTTCCGCATTAACCCTATTATTGGGGGACAGGGGAAAGACGAAATAGGATCGGGAAGTCACATATAAGAGGGAAGTTCTAGTGCCATAGGAAACAGGTGTAAGAGACAAAACATCACATACTTGACAGATAAAGTCTGAAAAGACCAATGACAGGCAAGCTGAATCATCAGGTATTGAACGGGAAGGTGCAGCAAACTCCGGGTGGGGAAACAAACAACCAAAATAAGGAGAAGTAGTCGAGAGAGGTAGGCTCATATACCGCTCAATCTCTTGGGGAATAACGGATGATATAACCCCCTGATAGGTCGGGCGTGCCCATGGCTGAAAATATGGCATCAGATGCTGACGAAGTACCCGAAGTGGTGACTGTAACTTCGGAATTCATAAGCGAAAAACATGAGGAAGTAATGCTTTATTAAAATAACTCCACAACTGTGAAGTGATGGAAATAAAGTTAAGAAAAATATAAAAAAAAACACTTCAAGGTAACTAAATATTGTAAAAAGAAAGTCTGAACTTGACAGCTGCCAAATGAGAAGTAGTAGTTTGATAGAAGTGTGTAGAAGGAATCACATGTGTCATAGTAGTGTTCTCCTACTGGTGGACAGGTGACACATGATGATTTGCAAGAGAGATGTGTTGGAACGTTGGATTCCAACAGAGGTAAGATGAAGGCCTGTGACATGTGTTTCTGAAAAACGTTCGCCCATAGAGGGCAGCACAAAATGAGAAAAGCTAATCTTGTGAGAGGAGGGAGGGTATCTTATCAGAATATTATTTTTTGATTCATAAAACAAAATTTCCAACAGCACTTACCTTTGTAAGCTGCCACAAAATTCTTGTCAATGGTACTAACTTGGTTACAAAACAGCGTACAGATTCAGAAAACCCTCTGTTAGCACAGAAATGACCACATCCAATCACACCTAAAAACATTGTTTGATATTTTTCTCAAACACTTTGATGCATGACAAGTTATGTAATCTATAGAGATTAAATGTTTCATCAGAACGGCTTGTCAATTTTTTAGCTAATTTGCAGTGATAAAAAAAATGTCTTACTTTTCAAAACATATTACTCTTCAAAACGTGACACCTAATCATATGATGTAGTGTATATGATATACACCTTAAAACAATAAAATGACGAAAAAGAACCTTACTATGTGTCTTTCCTAAAATCTAAAAAAAAATTCCTACCCCCAATAATAAGGCTACTGTTACAGAATAAGATCCTTTGTATTATATTAATGCCTTTGTAATGTAAACAATAATCATAGAGAAAAAAACATTGCAATACAATTTTAATTATGACCCTTTACAATAAACAATAATTAATTTATCTTATTCATACTTTAAAAAATTATCACTAAGAAATAAATTAATGAAAAAGTTTTTAGCACACACCATAACTTTTGTAAATATAATTGCACTACCCATTTTACCCAACATGTTACGGCATTTTCTTGAAACAATTTTTAAAATTTAGTTTTATTGAAGACTACAAATTAAGTATTGAATATACAAGATAATCAATTCTGTTAACAGTCAAACATGAAGAATCATTTAATATA
Source organism: Limulus polyphemus (assembly GCF_000517525.1). Taxonomy (NCBI): domain Eukaryota; kingdom Metazoa; phylum Arthropoda; class Merostomata; order Xiphosura; family Limulidae; genus Limulus; species Limulus polyphemus. The sequence goes on along the minus strand of NW_013666533.1, from coordinate 13,162 downwards.
TAAATAAAACAAGCAGAAATGAAGAACAATTATTAATAATTACATTAGGTATTAGTAAATTACTACATGCCAAATCTCAACCAAACACAATAGAAAAAACTGATGTCTGTCAATCTATTTTTTTTGTAAATTGGTGACAAAATGTAAATCTTTATTACAGGTACCAAAAATCTTATCAATTGATGCGCTCGAGGGAAGGGTGCAGTTGAAAATGGCAAACTGCCGTTTTAAGCGTGAAGGTATGTCATTTCGACCTCCTCCAGGTTGACACATAGCAGCAAGAAATTGGATATCAATAATGTTAATAAATTCTCCAGGCCTCTCTAGGTTGTAGAAACCATGCATCTCCATTGTTTGTCTCACAATTTCATTGGTTACCTACAAAAACAATTTATAGAAAATATTTGTTGCAATTAAAAGTTTGCACAACTTCCTTTTGTTATTAGATTACTTTACTCACTCATATCAAAATATTTTACAAAACATTTTCCAAAGAAAACAAAAAGCATCATTTTAATTATTCCATTGAATTAAAATACTGAGCAGTGAATTGACACATGTAGGGAGACAAACAGAAATAAAAATAGTTAATTATATTGTTATGTACAGTGCCTTTCAAAAGTATTCAGCTGCAAAATCCCTGCAAAGTTCCACATTTTCTTGCCGTCTCAGCTTGTAATCATGAAACTTTCAAATGGGACTATTCATTTAGAATCTACACAATCTACTCTGAACAGAGAAAACTAAAAAAAACTGATATTATGTAAGCAAGTTAGATTTTTCAAAGAAAATTAGAATATTCTCAATTGCTTATGTATTCAACCACTTTGCTACAACAACCCTAAATCAGTTCAATTGCAAAAAATTAGTAGTTTTAAAGGTCACAAAATTAGTGTAATGGTCTCTTTCTGTGTGTAATCAAAGTTGTTTTTACTTGACTTCAGAATAAATGCATCTATTCAAGCCACAAGTCACATAGTAATATAATAAGCCAACCGTGAAGACCAAGGAGCTTTACAAACAAGTCAGGGATAAAGTGGTAGAGAATCACAGAACAGGAGAAGGTTACAAGAAAATTTCAAAGTCACTGATTATCCCTTTGAGTATGGTGAAGTCCATCATTAAGAAGTGGAATATGCTTCATACTACCCAGATCAGGCTGCCTTTCCAAACTAAACAGCCAGACAAGCAGGAAACTGGTTATGGATGCCACTGTGAAGCCAACAGTGACTTTGAAAGATTTGCAAAGTTCTATGTCTGAGTTGAGAGTCAGTTTTCATACATTGACAGTATCCTGGTCCCTACACAAAGCTGGCCTGTGTGGGTGAGTGGCAAGAAAGAAGCCATTACTGAAAAAGAATCATCTTAAATCTCATATGGAGTTTGCGACAAAGCATATAAATGATACTGCAGACATGTAGCAGAAGCTTTTGTAGTCAAACAAGACAAAAACTGATATTTTGGTTTAAATTCAAAGCATTATGTCTGGTGCAAGCCCAAAACAGTACATTACCCAGTCAACACCATCCCAACTGTCAAGCATGGTAGTGGCAGCATCATGTTATGGGGATGTTTCTGGTCAGCAGGGACTGGGAAGCTTGTCAGGATTGAGGAGAAAATGAATGGTGCAAAGTACAGGCAAATCCTAGAGGACTACCTGCTTGAGTCACCCAAGAATCTAAAACTGAGTTGAAAATACAAATTTTGGCAGGACAATGACTCGAAGCAAAAGGCCAAAACTACACTGGAGTGGTTTCAAGAGAAAAAAGTGAATGTTCTGGAATGGCCCATTCAAAGTCCTGACTTGAATCCAATGGAAAATTTATGGCGAGACTTGAAGATTGCAGCCCATCAACAATTCCCAACCAACTTGTCAGAATTGGAGCAATTTTGTCAGAGAGAATGGGCAAAAATGACATTGTGAAAAGCTGGTAAAGACCTATCCAAAAATACTCACAGCAGTAATTGCTGCCCAAGGTGCTTCCACTAAGTACAGAGTTAGGGGCTGAACACTTATGCAATCAGCAAATTTCAATTTATATATTTTCTTTGCAGATTTTGCTGACATTCAACCTTCATCACATATAACAGTGTTAAGTTTGATCATTAGTTTTGAATAAAGTTCACTAGAAAAATTCTTTACACTATTTGCATTTCATCAAAATGTGACAATACTGGTGGGGGTGAATACTTTTGCAAGGCATTATAATTTAGAGTATGCATCATCTATTAAGCCTACAAATAGACAAATTAGCTTTAATAAAATTGATTATTAAAATGTATATGGATTTCAACAACAGTGTTATTGCTTTGTTATAGATTTTATCATACTATTCTTTCTTTATTAAATATAACGTCTCTAATAAAATGTCTTATAATAGAGGTAAGCATATTCAGATAGTTTCATTATTACCTGGTCACCCCATTCATTAATGAGTGGCATGTTTATGTCATCAATAAAGATTGTCATCTTCTTTCCAGCAGGTGGCCCATAAGTACTACCCATTCTCTTATCTATAAAACTCTCTATTGTCCTCTAAAGAGAAAAGTGAAACAATTTTCATCAAGTAATGCAGTACTTAGAACATAAGACATCATTTAAAGTCATTTTACAGAGTACTTACATATAATAATCAGAAACACAATTATCTAGATTTAGGGTGAAATAAATGTTCCTTACAGTGAAGTCTACAAAAACACGGACTATATGTAGTAATCTTAGTAATATAATCAACATATAAACACTTACGTTAATATGCAAAACAAGAATATTCTCACAGTATTATAATCATGTAGAATCACAACTGTTTTAATTTCTAGATAGCTCTGAAATTCTTGTAATATTGTACAGCATATCTAATATATATATTTTTAATTTATTGCTTTTTTCTAAACAAACAGATATAAAGTAACAGCAAAACTGTTGTACTTTATTTAAGTTCACCAATATTTCCTTGAAAAAAGATAGATAGAAGAAAACGAAACAACTTTTAAGATTATTTATGTTGAGGTTGGGTAACATTAAAAAAGAGTCTAATATTTGTACCATTCATTTACTTTGCTCTATTTTTAAATGGGTATAAATAACATATTCAAAGTAAGTTATAAATTCACACAAAAAAAATAATGTATCTTTGGAAAGCCATGTGAAAAATCACAGAATATTTTTATTTTATGAAATATATATACATTGGGGGAAATCCTTAAGGAACAAAAAATATAACAGCCATGGCATTCTGTAAATGTAAAATAAAACCAAGTATTTCTACTGAATATATCTATACATATATATATCTGAATGTCAGGATGTTTATTCTAAGTACATTAAACAATATGAATGAACAGTTAAAAAAAAATCTGTATTATCATTAGTGATCATTCAAAGAAATGTGCTAAAGAAGTGAGATGTAAGTTGAACACTTATTGTAGTTGCTACCATTTTATTTCCTCCAAAGTATGTGCAATTTATGATTCAAGTCATACAATACCACAACATTTCATCAAACCATATTATCAAAAACTTCTTCAAAAGATAAATTTGAGTTCTCATATTCATTTGAATATTTTCTTTCACATGTAAGATTTAACCTACTTCTTGGTTAATAAACCTTTCATTCTTTGATAGATTGTTTAGGCAGAGTATTCATGATGCAACTTTGTAGAATGGATGGCAACTGCTCTTTGTAGAGACACAAATGTAAAGGACGACATTTCAAAAGTCTTCTGCCTTTCGTCTTCAGGCAGAAAACTTTCAAAACATCGACTCTACACTTGTATCTCTACAACGAGCAGTTGCTGTCCATTCTAGAAAGCTTCATCAAATCTTTCATTGTTACAAACAAAACCTTCATATTGATTTCTACAGTTTATTTTAAAATAATTATTCTTTAATGAATTGTACAATGGAATATGTGAAACTACCCCATTTATGCAATTAACAAGGAATGAACATAATAAACTGATAAAATCTATATGAAGCTGTTCTTAATTCAACTCCTCTCTTCCAACTCCACAAATGCACCTTGTTTCATATATTTTATTTATTATAAGATCACATAAAAGTACTTTTTATGACACTACTGGTATTTAATTTTTAACACATAACTCCTCAATGTCATCCTATAAATATATAAACAAAAAATATTACTGATAAAATAGAAATATACCTGGAAATGAAGAGGTGTGGATGCAGAGGAGAAGTTGAAACTCTTGACAAGATGAGTTTCTGGGTTATACTTTTTCATAAACCCCTTGATAATCACTGTTTTAGCAGTACCTGACTCACCAATAAGTAAAGCAGCCTGCAGATAAACAATATAAATTGGAAAAACATTAATCATTTCCTTATAACGTTACTCTTCTTTATGCAAGGGTGGTATGCAGATACTACATATCTCATTCTTCTATACTTTCTTCTAAAGTTCTAATACAGAACATAGTAAATCCAATCAAGGTCACATGATAATTCAACTCTAGGTGTTACTTTCTGCAACAGTAAACAGAGCTATCTACAGTTTTTAATAGGACAGTTGTATGGTACATCTTACAAATATGACATAAGCAGAGATACCTCCAGATACAAATTATCTAATTTTGTAATTGGTCCACTACAGAGAATATTTAGAATGGATTTAAGAGTAGTTTTGGAACTTTTCACAGACAATTTTTCTAATATTCAAATAGTTAAGACTTGATACAAAAGTTTCAACCTGGTTTCTGTCTTTACAACATCTGACTTGCTGATCATTCATGCATATTTTATTTTAATTAGTCAGACTAAGTTCAAATTCGATGACGAGGAACCCACTTTGAGACTAAT
>NW_013666533.1:0-7343 GCF_000517525.1 Limulus polyphemus | reverse complement strand
ATTTAAGCCGTCTCCAGCCATTATTAGTCAGACTAAGGTTTTCAGTTCATTCCAGTATCAAGCTTGTTTTCATTTTCCTTTATTAACTGCAATTAATTTTTACTTGCTTTCATTTAAGAACAGTTTATTCATATATTTAATTTCAAACAGCTTGTTTCATGAATTCTTCCAACAAAGCAATAGTGCTTTCCATTAGTTCAATCAGCTTGTTCAACAGGAATTTTCAAATACTGGATTCACACACCTCTCTTGTTGCAAAGTCACATATCTGTGTGTTTGGTCCATATTGAACCTTAGAACACCAAAGAAATAAAATGGCCATAAAGCCTACCAAGGATTTAGTCATTTCTAAGATGATTAGTTCACCTCTTCTTGAGTGAGAATTGTCTGATGACTAAAATATTCTAGAAATTATCTAATAAAATTCATAAAGAACCCAATTATTTATGCAATATTAAAATCTTAATAAGACATGAAAACAAAACAGAATGATTTTCCATGTCTATAACAAGACTGTTGAATTTTAAGTGCCTTACAAATGTATAGATTGAAACTGACACACAGGTTGAATCTTATAACTCAGTAGTATTACTACTAAGTTTTATGCAACAGCTTTCTATTTCATAACAGAGTAATAGATAAAAAATGGAAACTAATTTTCTGAAACTAACTTTAATGATTAAAATCTATTTTGACATTAGTGCTACATTACAGTGTTTGCTGTATCCCAGCTGGCCAGAAGAGTTCTGGATTGAGCAAAACATATCATCAGCAATGGATATGACAAACATAGCGTAATTGAAGTGTTAACATTTCCCTACACTAAAAGAGTATTTCCAATAGATACTTACCTTCACTCACAAGTAGCTTTTCTCGACTTATACTATCCTCTATATGTGTGCAAATATTCACTCGCCAATAGCCTTGGTACTCCCACCTACTCTCACATGTATTCACATGAGACATCTGCATGCTATCATGCAAATAATCATACAGAAACCCTTCCCCCAATAGGAAGTGGGGGGGGGGGTCGGGTGGCAAATGTGAGAGGAGGTAAGTATCTATCCAAAATACATTTTCAGTGTAGGAAAATACTAACTTCCAATACGATATCTTACCTCCTTCACAAATATCTAGAATCCCACATTGAGTTGGCAAAGGGTCTAGTGAGAAGATGATACCCCTTTAGAAAGTGCCCAAAGGAAGACCATGGGGTGTGTGAATAAACAGAAGGCAACACCCACATGGGAGACCATACCACTTTCATGCCCACATGAAAATGTGTTGCAATAAGGGATGAGGGATGGTAGGAAGGTGGACAGCAAAGTGGAGGTGCATCTCCAGTCCGTCAGAAAGCGGCATTGGGAATGTATAATCCAGTCCATGGTAGGAGGAGAGTAACCAGCCACATACATGTGTGAAATTAAGAGAGCTCAGGTGTAGAGTGGTTGGGGCACATTGGACCATAAATGGGAGATTGACCTCAATCAATACCATGAAATCATGATAGGGATATCTGACCCACAGTAGGAAGAGGGTCCTTTACCTTTCATCTTGGATACAGGAACTGGTAGGGATGATGAACCTCCATAACAGGGATCTGCATCATCATGTGCACACATCCAACATAACCATTACGAAATCTGCCAGGAACCGACATCCAGGGGATAATAGGAAGGAGGGTGCCTCAGCTGGATGGGCGAACTGCATGTTGGCAGAATGCATTATCCATCATCTGATGGCATTCAAAATTGTACATAAGGTCAATGGTAGGATAAGCATCAACTCCATCTACACTGGCAGAACACTACTCTAAGTACACTCAGGAGGAAGCCTCTATGGTCCACCACCCCAGCACCTACAAACCGGTAAGTGGCAAGTACTCCCATACTCCACCAAAAGAAGGGAGAAACAGTGACTTGGAGAGTCTGGAGGAATACTTCACCAGAAGCAATGCAATGTGTGACCATGGCACCTTATTTTGAAAAGAAGACTGATCCAGTGACCTACATCTACTTTACTCATGTTAGTCAATGAGTGTACGGACCAGGGTGAACATCTTTATAAAGCAAAATACTGTGATTAATACCTACAAGCATACTTGTGGAACAATCCATCTCAACAGTGGGCATATGTGACATGCAGTTCTTACAGTGTGGATTTATAAATAAGTATACCTGTTCAGGCAAAACTTGCCACAAATCAGGATCCTCAGATGCAAAAAAGGGCTCCTACAAAGAAGTAGAGAAAAAAAAAGGAGCTTACACATTCATAGAGAAGTCGCGGAGCACAAAATGTTGACAGTAGGATGACAAAAATCTATAGAATGGGAAATGGCCAGGAAGTGAAGATAATGATAAGTGAAGGTATGAGGAGTAATCCACATACTGACACAAATGATGTCCTCCAACAGATGATGAAAATGAGCAGCCTGGGAAATGGAGAAGATGAAAATATCCAGTGAAAGAGAAGAATAAGCCAGGCAAAGAAGCTAGCAAATCCAACCCATAAGGAGAATAGGAGAAATGTCACAGGAATGGAAGGGATTCCAAGGAATAAACAAACAGCAGTGCATACCACATAACAGCAGAGAGCCCTAACCAAACAGAGGAGATGAGAAAAGTCGAAATGGTGATAAAAGTGTGATACAAAAGGAAAGGAGATGGGTGTTAAGACACACTTACTCTCCCAAGTGGCTGAATTGTTGGGCAAGAAATAATTATTGGGGTAAAGGACCACATAGGAACAGTGAAATAAAGTGAGTGTACATCAATAGCAAACACATCCAATCACCGACATTCACCTGCCAACATGAGGAGGAAAAGGGTCTGTAAGAAGAGGTGATAGAAGGAACAGGTTGACAAAGGCTCGAATGGAGGAAGGGTAAGGGCGTGGAGGATGATATTAAGGATGCAATCAGGGAGAGAGAGGCAGGGCAAGGGGGACATATGAGGCAGAGTAAGCAAAACAAAAGAGAAAGAGCAGGTGAATGGAAGACGAGGCTGAAAATAACACGACATGGAGAGGTCATGATGATGGAAAGGAAATGTGGAAGCAGATGAATGGGAGTATAGGCATACAGGTAGAGGCCCGTCCAAGCCTGACTGAGAGCATATACCATTCCAGCCAATGGATGTGGAACAGGAGACCAAAACTAAGGGAGCTGGGAATGGAAATAAGTGCCTAAGGCATCAAGATATGGAACATCCCACTGGGAACAGAGCTACCAAAACACCAGTGGGTCCAGTGACCATTCTGTTTAAAGAATTCTGTTGGGACGAGATAAATGATCTGTGACTATATTCAGGGCACCCTAAATATGACAAGTCATCATATGAATAGGATGGCCTTGGGCCCAATACAGGAGGTCCAGAGTCTGAAAACAGAGGCTTCTCGACTGAGTGCCCCTTTGCCTGGAGATGGATGAGACCACAGTCAAGTAGTCAGAATGTACCATCACCAACAGGCCCTCAATGGCCAGAAGGAAGGGAACCAAAGCCCAATGAACAGCAATGAGCTCCAAGAGATTGATATGGTGAGAAGACTCTGATAGAGGCCCTTGCCCCAAGACCACCCAAGCATTCAGGTAGGCACTCCAACCGGAAAGAGAGGCATCCAGAAAGAGGTGATATTCTGGACAAGGAGGATGAAGAGGAACACACACAGTGGTGTTGTCTTAAACCAACCACCACACAAAGTCATTCTGTAAGGAATGAGGAAGAAAGAGAGAGGGCATCCAAGGGGTCCTGAATGAGGCTCCACTGATCCAACAAAACCCACAAAAGGGGATGCATGTGGGCATGACCAAGAGGGATGATGGCTTCCAAAAAAACCCACTTCCCCAAAAGAGAGAGAACCACCTCTCATGCAGTGGAAGGAGAACAGGGAAGGCTGCAAATAAGAAGCTCCATAGCCCTCAACCAAAGGTAGAAGGTTGGGCCTGACTGAGTAGGAATTTGAACAAGATGAACTAGGTATGGTGTGGGGGTGAGAAATGACTTCTCCTCTTTCATCAACCAATCAACCTTTGATTCCAATAGGGAATTATGGAAGGTTTGTGGCATGCATTATAAAATGGGAAGTACTGTATGAAAAAGAAGCCATGCACACAGTTTAGAGACTACAAAAATTAGGTCATGTGAACTACAAAGTTTTGATAATGTGACAAATGTACCATTTACAATTTGAAGATGCATACATGGTTTTGACAAAACATGCAGCAACATATTCTGTGAAAAGTTCCTTTTAAAATACAAATCATATAAAAATAGACTTGAAATAGATTTTGAAATAATAACCACAACCACATATCTAAAATCAGTAGCAAATATAATACAATGTTATCATATTTTTTAAATAAAATATGCATTATAATCTGAATTATTAACTTCTTAAATTCAGAATTACTATACTTAGTTTAGTTTCAATTAAAAGATAACACATATACCTTGCCCTGTCTTGCCACAGTCTGAAGGAGAAAGTCAGTACAGATGTTATCAATATTTGGTACAAGTATGGAACTGTATTCTGGAGTGTATGAGTCAGGATAGACATAATCTTCGACTTTGCTTTTCCAGTGCTCCCACTCTCCTACATACATTACAAGCAGGTTTCTCAGGTTGAAACAAGTACAAAATATGTCAAAAACATTAAGTCTGTACGAAATTACTAAATAATAATTACACCAAAAACTGAATGCTCCGAATGCTTACAATGTCTTTAAAATTTTAATATTCAAACTTTAAGATAAATAATAAAGAACATAAACAAAATAATTACTATAAATTGATACAGAAATGATTTAAACTTATACAAAGGTTGACTCACACATTACATTAAAATGAGTTTGGAGCCTCACCACATTGTTACAGTCGATGTTGCTACATCTTGTCATGCTCTACCTGATGACTGTACATTTTGATAATAGCCCTGCAGCACAGTTTTCATTTCAAAAAGTTCCATTATAAGGCTGTCATGGCCTAAGTACACCAATCCTCCCTGCTGGCTTTCCACAATTTATCTAGCGTAACAGGACAATGGTTTCCCAGTGCTAATTTTTACAAGGAAATTCACTGGCATGGCATCTAATGAACCGAGTGGTAAATCTTTGTATGGAATAATATGAATACTTATTTCATTCTCCAGTTGTTTGAGGTATGTTAACACTGAACAAATATGTTTAACAAGTAATTTGTGCAAACGTGACTTGCACAACTTTTTCAGACAGACATTCTTCTTGATTATGTTGCATAAAGTTGCCCACATAGACATTTTTTGACACTGACCTCTGTTCTTGTGAATTTTCACCCATTACAAGATGCCACACTTTGCTTACTAAGGCTGGAATATGAATTGTTGCAGGTCTCTTTCTGGATGGTTCTAGTGCTCCAAGTTTATAAAATTCCTTTGTTTTCCATGCCATTACGTATAAAAGATATCCAAGTCTTGTAAATTATAAATCTTCAATATGAACACATTTCTATGATCTGAGTGTATGAATATTTTCCATCGAAAAGGATTGTTTTATACCTTTCGCAAAAGATATTTTCAGTGTACCACACTATCTACTAAATACAAAACAATATCAAAATTTAGTTTTGATACATGCTATTCCACAACAATTTTTATATCGAAGTCATATGACTTGCTGATTTGCTTATTTAAAATCATTCTCATATAATGTGCTCAACCTCTGTAAGTTATGATTTACCTCTAGTTCAAAGTTTTTAGTGCAATGCCTTAACACTAGATTTTTTGCATCACAGTAGAATCCAAGTGTACTTCAATGTTTAAAACATTAAAATAATTAAATATTGAATTCTATTTAACATATACAGTAATGAAAATAATTACGAAAATGCAAAAGCAATACACATACTGGAGTCACAAACAACTAGTAATGGCACTAATGTTCTATACATGAGCTTTTTGTTTTACACAAAGCATTACACTTTTTTTTCACGTTGCCATATAGTTTATCAATGTAAAACTGTGAAATATTGTTCCTGATGTCCTATATTACTTCCTACAGTTAGCTAACTTGTTTGGCTACCTTCTGAGTTGGTTAGGTTTCACATAAGCCTATATAGCTTCAAGAATATTCATACCAGGACATTATGCAGGTCAATCTATGATTTTGAGATTTCCTTCAACCTCTTTGCTGTTAAGATATTTTTCAACATATTTTCTATATTGTATTGGTGGATAATAAACACCTCCTGATAAATTGTGTTCCTGCACAATGGCATAATGGATTACAATCCACTTGTACTTATCAACAGTTACAATGCCTTCAATTTTATGTAGATTACCAACATCACTGACTGAGATGCAGCCTCAAACTGATAGTAATCTCCCACCATGCTTGACTGTTGATTTAGTACTTTGACTATGATACCATTTTCCTTTCTTCCATCAAACAAACTGTTGTTGATTGTTGCCAAACAATTTGAACAATTTGCTGATTTCATTGTTTATGGTCAAATGCTCATTTCAATTTTTTATTTTTTCATTATCTCTTTTTAGCAGCTGTTTATGAGCAGCTATACATCCATTGAGACTACTTTATGTCAATGTGTATCATATTGTTTTCAAGGTAAGATTCACACCTATATTTATAAAAAGATCACTTTTCAAAACCTGTCTTCAACCATAATTTTTCTTGGAAAAAATATACCCTGGAATTTTTTCAGTTTTCAACCTTAACTAGTTTGCTTATTAGCAATTCTAGTTCCACATACCCTCTTCAGAGTCTTGTATACAGCTCTTACTGAAACATGGAGTTGTTACACCTCCAGTCGTTAACTGATTTTCCGTAACTTCGTTCCGACGAAACTTTAGCGACACAAGTCCTTACTTAATAAAACTGGTTTATTCTTTCTGAATATAACTTTACCGATACATTTATTTTCAACAGTTGCTCTATAACAAACGTTAACTTCAACAATACTTTCTGACTGCAGTTCAATTACTCACTACCTACACACATTATCCCGTCACGTTGTGAGCGTCTTATATATATACCAGACAAACATATATCTAGTAAATGCTAGGGCATTCACGAAGGAGCAGGATATTTCTAGAAAATAGGTGGCGTGACACTAGTCACATGACCTCGCTGACGCAATACTGCCCCCTCCTTAGTATTGTTCGTCCCGAACAATAGCCACATACAATAAACCAATAACAGTTAACAATAACTTAATTAAGTGTACAGAATTACAATCACAAAATTACAATTCAACAAAGTCTCTTAATTTTACGGGACGTATCTTCTTCTGTACTGGTCTCCGTCTCATTGGCTTCTGCTTCATGTGGGGTTCATCTGCTTCATCAGTAAGTGT
>NW_013666532.1:389831-395461 GCF_000517525.1 Limulus polyphemus | reverse complement strand
CCCACAAATGTTATTAGGGAATTTGTAATCAACATATCCGTAAACACAAAAGAAATTTGATGTATATATATAGCTTACAAAAATATGTTTTAAAAATCTAATGGAGATGGGTCCCCTGCCATATTTTTCGGCAAGCAATGTTTTTTCTTTATATTTAAATACCGGTCATCCTGCCTATAGTGAATGAGTGCTCCGTAACACTCGCTACAAATCTGTTGTTATTTTAACTAAATTTACATACTAATCTCTTTTACACCACGTCGTTATGATTTTTAGAAACAATAACCAATGGTAATAACAATATAACAATTCTGATATATATATATGTGGTGAAACTTGAGTTGTTTTCCAGCCAGTCTGGTGAGCTCAGTATTGTGCGAAACGAGTTGCTGGCAATGGATACGATGGACATAGTGTTGTTGAAATACTATTTGTATACTCTTCTTCTCCTTTAAAAACCCTAAGGGACGGAATATGGAAAATAATGTTAAAAATCTGATAGGCCTAATCCTAATCTTAAGACAAATATAATTAATTATAAATCATATTTCGCTAGCTTGGAAAGCCATTTACACCATATTTTATACATTAGCAAAAAAACTGGTGTCGTAATTAAACCTACATTTCAGAAAACTGAATTGTATTTGGTTATAACGAATTTCAGTAGAATTAAATATTCCGATAACGACTAACTCCTGGCGAATCAAAGTAAGTAGAACTTGGTTTGTTTGTTTTGAATTTCACCCGAGAGCTATCTGCACTAGCCGTTACTAATTTAGCAGTGAGTGACTAAAGGGGAAGGCAGCTAGTCAATACCATCTACCGCCAACTCTTGGGCTACCCTTTTATCAACGAATAGTAGGACTGACCATTCATTATAATGCCCACATAGCTGAAAGAACGAGCATGTTTGACAAAGGGGATTCAAAGCCGTGACCCTCAGATTGCAAATTGAGAGCCCTAACCAGTAAGCAATGCCAGGCCAAGAAGTTTGTTTGTTTTTATAGCGGGTTTCAGCGTTGTAAGTCTGTAAACTTACCACTGTCCCCACCGGGGGGCCATATATAAAATTATTAGTTCTAATATTTGAGATAGAAACCAAGTACCACTGCATATTGTTTCATTTTTCTTTCAATTTGTCAACTGCCCAGAAAAACTTTCGTTCAGTGCCAGACAAAACCGAGACCTGAATGCAATTCTTGCACACACACACACACACACACACACCTGAACTGAAGTAAGAGACATGTGAAAAACAGTTATCTGGTGTCTCGTGAATTTTCTCACAAATTTTGTCCCCCGGTGGGGTCAGTGGGAAGTTAATAGACTTACGACGATAAACCCGAGATTCAATTCCCGGTGGTGGACATAATGGAAACTAAGGAAACAACATGATTAATATTAGGCCTATTCTTTTCCAGTGCTTCTCCAGCTTTTCGCGTTCAAACCGTAACCCTATTTTTTAAAGTAATAGACTAGAAGAAAGGCAGCTAGTCAACAGCGCCCATTGAACTACTCTAATCGAATAATTGGATTTGACCGTCACTCTTATAACGCACCCACCACTATAAATTCTATATTACTACAATAGGACGCAAACCATGAACTCTCGAATTCACAGTCTCCACGATATCCAGTACGCCACTCCTGGCCCATACAGAAAATAATAGTTCGTTTCACGTCAGCGAAAGTGAATTGTTCTGAAAAGTTGATTACCACCGTAAATCATTCTGTTTTTGTATCAAAACTTTACTGCTTACGTAAGCAAGCACATACTTGCGTTTCAGAACACAAAATGGCAAGACTTGGGAGTTTTAATAGTATCGGAATACGTTCTATGAATGAAAAAGCCTGCAGACTGAACAAGTAAAGCACATATACCCTCATTCCCAGGTTTCTATAAGTGTTTGTATAGAGTTTGAGTGCGTTGTATTAAAAAGAATCTGGAGCCTCATCATGTCAATACAGTCAGTGTCGCTACGTCTGGTCATGTACTGTCTGACAACCGTGCATCTTGAAAATAGACCACTACTTTATTTCCCATTGAAAATGGATCAGTCATAATTCTATTAAGTCCAAAAGACACCACTCCTTCCTGCATGTGTTCCAAAATCCATCTAGTGTACAAAGATGGCAGTGTCGGAACACCCGTTTCAACAGTCCAATCACGCGGTAATCCATAACTGCAGCTTTTGGTGACTTTAACAATATTATCTCCTTCACATATAACAGCAGGAATACCCGTTTCATTCTTGAACTGCTTCAAGTATTTGATGGTTAAACGTTAGGTACGTTTGAAAGCCTCATCTTGATAAACTCATACCCTTTTGGTCTCGTTTCCAGACAGATGTTCTTCTTTATTATGTTCCGTACTGTTGCGTGGGGCTTGTGGATGGCTTATGCCACTGACCATTGTGATCGAGGATTCTCACTGTTATAAAACGCTGCACTTTGCCTTCCATTGCTGGGAAACGGCTTGGTGCAGTTCTCTTTCTGGATAATCCTGGTGCCCCAGTTGATCCGTAATTATTTGTCTCCCAATGCCATTAAGTATAAGGGACATGGCTTTATTGACAGTTCTAAATCCCTGATGTGCGGGAATATTTGGCGTCGGAAACGGCTGTCACAGGCCATTTCCAAAATAGGTCATATTTCGTTGGCATAACACTACCTAGGAAACGCCAAATGACGTCAAACTGTATTTATGATACATGCCATTCCACCGCAACTTTATATCAGTTGTGGCTGTCACATGACTTGCTGATTTACATATTCAAAAATCGTTTTAATATAACATACTCAACACTATCTATAACGATTAGCCATCCGTACTGGTTCATCCTCAGGCATTATGTGTTTCCTAAATCTGTTAAAGTTTTACCATATTTATTAGTTGCTTTATCTTACTTGTCATCTAGTGGCGACCTTTTGAAGATTTACCTTATTTACTGGTTGTTTTATCTGTCATCTAGTGGCAACCTATTAAAGTTTTAACCTATTTTCTAGCTTCTCATCTGCCATTTTGAGTAGTAAAGTAACAACATACTGTGGTGAATCAATGAGTGGGAATAAACAGTATCCACGTGTTTGGTATGTTTTGCTGATGCGTGGACTGGATGTCAAGCAACGTGAAACCAGATTCATTTGTGATGCACTACTTAAATATAAAATGCACATCTCCACATTGCAGGAGTTCTGAAAAAGTAGCCTCCATTAATCCACTCTGGCTGGTTCAAACGTCAGATCTTAATGTCAACAAACCATTATGGTTGAAACCAGACTTCTATATCATTTTTCAACTCTGACATTCCTGGAAGAACTGGATGTCAGGCTCGGAAGACAGTATCAAAGAATGGTTGTTATTTATTACTATAATACATTAGTGCTGTCCTGAATGTTGTTGAAATCCATGAAGTTTAAGGCATACTCATCCATCTCAAATTAAGAACTAAGTTTCGTTGTTTTTTAATGACAATTGGTTGTATTATCAAACAATGGTAAATTTTGTAGTACTAGATGATTTTATATCTACGTGGAAAGTAACAAAACAGCAGCCACTCCAATAAATCTTTGGGGCGTTTTAATTTAGATTTTTAGTGTGAAATACTCTTTTGGTTTCTGAACTAGGCCTAGTAAACTAAAACCTCAAAGTGTTGTATTAGAAAGAACTGTGTTTCAGAAATGAGATTTTGATTTATGATTTTAAAAAAATATATTAAATTGTTTCACGTGGCAGATTTACAGCATCTCTACGTTTTACAATAAACTAATATGGGATTTGTTTTAAACTTTTCACCATAACTCAAAATATTGGCCCTTGGTAACGACAAAACGACGTCAGAAAATAATATCAAAAGAGGTTAAACCATAGATCTTGGCAATATGCCAAAATACTAACCTAATCGGAAAGGAAAAAACCGTGGTTCCTTTTCTATCAATAGATGGGAAGTATTGAAAAAAAGAACGCGTGGCCACTACATACGTCGTGCAAAAGTAACCCGGCCACCAGGCTGAGCTGTTTTAACAAGAAATTTAAGCACGCTCCGTCCCTCCAGAGACGCCATAGTTATTTGAAAAAGGAAAGTAAATAGGTTACAAGAAAGGGGGACTGGAGATATATGTATAGAGAGAGGCCAAACTGTTGGTTGGGCACATTGAATTAAGTACATTAGGGTGTCCATACAATAGTTTTAGTATATGCATTACCTTCATTTGAATCTGCCTCAATGAGTTCGGGTTTCTAAAACTTGAAGATAGAGGGTAAAGAAAAACTGCATATATCATATTTTCTGTCAATAAAACGACGAAAGAAAAAAAAACCTGTTTAGTGAGTTTATAAAAATGTGTATATTCTAAGTGGTTTTTCCAGAACCTCTACGAAGTTTTGCAAAAACTTGTTCAATGGATTTCCCTTGCTGTAGCAACAAAATTTTCAATAGAACTTCTTGAAATATCCTTCATTTCAGTGTAAGTTATTTTCTCCGGAGTATCCGTTGGGGCAAACAAATCCTTTTGTGGTAAGAAAAAAAAAGAATTTCCTAAAGTCAATCCAGATAACAAAATAGTATGAGGTTAAAAAAAACAAAAAAAAACCCTTTTCTCGGAAAGATCAAATTACTTAAATATTATTGTGGCAAAAACTGCAAGAAAAAGTTTTCCTTTTGTGAACCATGTTTCTTATGTTTTTATGTTTGTTGCGTTGGTAACTCAAGTAACCCGTGAGTCTCCTCGTGGGTTGAATGTCTTCATTTGGGAAGTCGTGACTCTTGCACGCCCAAGAACAGTATGTTTGTAAATGATATTATATTCCTTCACTGTGTGAATTTCAAAATTTAATTCTACAAGACATCCTATCGACAATAAACATTTTTATACAGTAATAAACCTGAAAAGTTGTTTTATTAAAGTTGATAGTACATAAAATATACTGGATTATATGCATTATACCATATAAAACATACTGGATTATCTGCATGATACTATATAAAATATATATACTGGATTATCTACATGATGCTATATAAAACATACTGGATTATCTACATGATGCTATATAAAACATACTGGATTATCTGCATGATACTATATAAAACCTACTGGATTATCTACATGATACTATATAAAACATACTGGATTATCTGCATCATACTATATAAAACCTACTGGATTATCTACATGATACTAAATAAAACATACTGGATTATCTGCATGATACTACATAATATATACTGGATTATCTGCATGATGCTATATAAAACATACTGGATTATCTACATGATGCTATATAAAACATACTGGATTATCTGCATGATACTACAAAATATATACTGAGTTATCTGCATGATACTATATAAAATATATACTGGATTATCTGCTTGATACTAAATAAAACCTACTGGATTATCTGCATGATACTAAATAAAACATACTGGATTATCTGCATGATACTACATAATATATACTGGATTATCTGCATGATGCTATATAAAACATACTGGATTATCTACATGATGCTATATAAAACATACTGGATTATCTACATGATGCTATATAAAATATATACTGTATTATCTACATGATGCTATATAAAATATATACTGGATTATCTGCTTGATACTAAATAAAACATA
>NW_013666532.1:384220-388831 GCF_000517525.1 Limulus polyphemus | reverse complement strand
ACATGATACTAAATAAAATATATACTGGATTATCTACATGATGCTATACAAAACATACTGGATTATCTACATGATACTGTATAAAACCTACTGGATTATCTGCATGATACTAACTAAAACATACTGGATTATCTAAATGATACTGTGTAAATCTGTGTTAATTTTTGCTTCACACATTTAGATGCATGTTAGCATTATCTAAACACCTGTTTGTGCGTGTATGCTCTAACTTCATTACATTCGGACTAGTACTGCTTCATTACTATAGTTACACAAGTAGCACCAGACTATTTATCAAAACCTATTTATTTCTTACGAATATTCGTAAAAAATTACACGAAGGTTATCATAGACGAGAGGGAAGGTAGATAATCAATAGCACCAACCGCCAACTCTTGGGCTATTCTTAATCCATTGTTAAATGAATAACAGGATTTGACAGTAACTCTTATAACGCACACACAGCACCAAAGTGATGGGTGCAATGTGTAGCATCGGGACACGAACCATGGATCTTGTATCCACATCTTGGCACGCTAACCATTACAGATTTTGAGTAGTAAATTAGGTCTATCATTGTTTTGCTTGCTATACAGGAATACTATGCCTCATAAGGTAAATAACTAGAAGTAAAACGCATCGTAAAGAATTCCAGAATCACTTATTATTTTTTTAAATATAGACTTCCTGATTGTTACAAGAATGTGACTCTGAATAACCATCTTCATAGCAAAATACTTATATTAGCTACATACTAGGGATGGGACACATTTCTCGTGAAATCAGATCTGTCGGATTTACTTTTGCCATGATCCAGATAATCAGACAGCATTTCAATCAAAACATTGTCTCACAATATTACGCAGGCGTGATAATACATGCGCGTGCTTCCATATAATGGGTATTGAACCATATAATCCACTAATGCTTTCTTCTAGCTTCTAAACCTAGAAGCATTTTCTCTGGTAGTTGTGGTACACGGTAGTGGCAGCGACAGCAATGGCAAGCGCATTTCAAATAACAGTCTCAGCGGCTGGATCAGTGTTTGTATAGCAAGCACTGTATTACGTCGCAAAGTGTCGCATTCCCTTAATGGGCCTGCAATGGCCCCCTCACTCATGCGGAACTGTACATTCACGTGTACGTCGTTATTAAATTTTAGAAAAGCAATAAATTAGTAATTCAAACAACAGTCTCAGCGGGTGGATCGGGGGTTGTAAAGCACTTGTATTACGCCGCAAGGTGTCGCATTCCCTTAAAGGGCCTGCAATGGCCCCTCACTCATGCGGAACTGTACATTCACGTGTACGTCGTTATTAAATTTTCGAAAAGCAATAACGTAGTAATTTAAACAACAGTCTTAGCGGATGGATCGGGGGTTGTATTACGCTGTATTACGCCGCAAGGTGTCGCATTCCTTTAATGGGCTTGCAATGGCCCTCACTCATGCGGAACTGTACATTCCCGTGTGAGCTTATACTATAGTACCTTACTTCCTTATATGTGGATAGTTTTCAGGATACCTTAGTTCCTTATCTGTGAGCTTATACTTTAGTACCTTACTTCCTTATATGTGGATATTTTTCATTATACCTTACTTCCTTATCTGTGAGCTTATACTATAGTACCCCACTTCCTTATATGTGGATATTTTTCAGGATACCTTATTTCCTTATATGTGGATATTTTTCAAGATACTTTACTTCCTTATCTGTGAGCTTATACTATAGTACCTTACTTCTTTATATGTGGATATTTTTCATGATACCTTACTTCCTTATCTGTGAGCTTATACTATAGTACCCCACTTCCTTATATGTGGATATTTTTCAAGATACCTTATTTCCTTATATGTGGATATTTTTCAGGATACCTTATTTCCTTATCTGTGAGCTTATACTATAGTATCCCACTTCCTTATATGTGGATATTTTCAGGATACCTTACTTCATTATATGTGGGTATTTTTCAAGATAATTTACTTCCTTATCTGTGAGCTTATACTATAGCACCTTACGTCGTTGTATGTGAATATTTTTCAGAGTAAGGTACTCTTATCCTTATCTGAGGATATTTTTCAGGATACTTTACTTCCGTATATGTGGATATGTTTCGAAGTTCCTTACATCCTGATGTATGTATATCTTTTGAGGTATCTTACTTACGGATATTTATATATCTTTAAGGTTATTTTGCGTCTTCATCGGTGTGTATCTATCAGAATGCCTTACCTCCTCTCTGTATGCCACTTCTATAGGGTCTTACTTCCTAACATGTGTATGTCATTAAGAGTGTCTTGTTTCCTAATCTTTGCCTTTCAGTGGTCTTTACATCCGAATCTATGTATATCTTTAAGAGTGTGTTGTTTCCTAATCTTTGCCTTTCAGTAGTCTTTACATCCGAATCTATGTACATCTTTAAGAGTGTCTTGTTTCCTAGTTTTGTCTTTCAGTAGTCTTTACATCCAAATCTACGTATATCTTTAAGAGTGTGTTGTTTCCTAATCTTTGCCTTTCAGTAGTCTTTACATCCGAATCTATGTATATCTTTAAGAGTGTCTTGTTTCCTAATCTTTACCTTTCTGTAGCCTTTACATCCGAATCTATGCATATCTTTAAGAGTATCTTGTTTCCTAATCTTTGCCTTTCAGTAGTCTTTACATCCGAATCTATGCATATCTTTAAGAGTGTCTTGTTTCCTAGTCTTTGTCTTTCTGTAGTCTTTACATCTAAATCTATGTATATCTGTAAGAGTGTCTTGTTTCCTAATCTTTGACTTTCAGTAGTCTTTACGTACTTTTCTTATGCCCCCCAGTGGCAGTAAAAGAAATCCTTGTGTGATAGGGGGAAAAAAATGTATATTATTTTCGAAATCTGCGTAGCTGAATTATGGAAAGTCCATTATTAAAACCAAAACAACTTTTATGAAGTTTAATATCCCAGGCCCGTGCTATTTTTTTCCATAAAATCTTAATTGATCTTTAAATAATTATAAGAAATTATATTTTCCATTCGTCTCCTAAACCCAGAATATTTGGTTAGTCACGATATAATGTCACAGCACACCCGTTTCTTGTCTTCGCTTTTCAAGACCATTCAAATAAATACTGAAGATGAGGTCGTTTTTATTTCAGCGTTACCTCAAGGTTCTGTAAAATATTCTGAGAGGCTACTTAGCGCAAGAACATATTTTCCGCCCACTACACTAAAACTTAATGATTATCCCCAGTTATATTAAGTATCGATCTTTTTGTTTCAAAACATTTAAACTTTATTTGAAACTTTCATAATAACTTCCTCAATAAGCCTAAGACTGCGCATTTAACGTCAGTGGATACTTATCGCGAGCGTTTATTTCATGCGTAAACTTCTGTTCTATATATTCAAACGAATCATTCCAAGTGATCGTTGTTGCTAAGCGACTCATGCACGAGCTAGTTAAAAAAAATGCAACAAAAGACGAAACAATATAGACCACGTCATCACATAGAAAGTAATAATTTCGATGAAATGTGTCAAGAGATAGTTGATGTTTTCTTCCAAATCGATCAAAATAGATATAATTCTGTTCGTATATATTTTTTTGTTTGTTTGTTTGTTTACATGGGATATAAGACATTTTATACCCCGCCTCACTAAACAAATTGTTTAGGAGTTTAATCTTTTAGCAACGTCTATGTAATCACGATAGTCGCCAGGCTCCTTAACTTAATTTCACTCTTTTCATCATAACAATTAGCTCTTCGTGTGTGAATGTTCCAGTTCTCTGGGCAATATCTATGCTTCATCTACGCAGTTCACCGAAAGTAGCTCCCGTCTCGACCACGTGATTTCTCACGAGATTACTCAAAGCACGTTTAAACAAGGCATCGGAAGGATGCTTTCAACCTCTGTTAGCGTTTTATAGATGAATTTTCTTCCCACCAAGTTTTGGAAAGTACAGTCACTTGAGAATAAACTTTTAAGATAAATTTGACATCTCACGAATGTGGCCAAACTCACGGAAATAAAATATAAAAGTCTAGAAGCTCTAACTTTATAATTATGAATAACTTATGAATACAAGAAAACTCGATTGTACAACTGACATTATAGAAGATTCCTATTTCCTACGTATTGTATGCGCAACGCTAAGCAATATATGTGTAAGTACAAATGTTACACAGTTAAAACAAACTGAAATACCACACAAGAATTCGTTGTTAGTTTTGAGAATTACCAGTGATATTTAAATGATTCGTTGATTGCAAATACTGGTGTTTACTATGGGATAATATAGAGCAAGTAACTATTTGTATTCATTACTCACTGAAACAAAAGTAGTAACTGTATCTGTCTTTATAATATTCATTACTCACTGGAACAAAAGTAGTAACTGTATCTGTCTTTATAATATTCATTACTCACTGGAACAAAAGTAGTAACTGTCTTTGTAATACTCATTACTCACTGGAACAAAAATAGTAACTGTATCTGTCTTTATAATATTCATTACTCACTGGAACAAAAGTAGTAACTGTCTTTGTAATACTCATTACTCACTGGAACAAAAATAGTAACTGTATCTGTCTTTATAATATTCATTACTCACTGGAACAAAAGTAGTAACTGT
>NW_013666532.1:380519-383531 GCF_000517525.1 Limulus polyphemus | reverse complement strand
GTGTCATCTTGTACCACTGTGTCCAGTTTGGTGCTGATTGATCAAGAAATGTGGAAACGTATAAGGAACAGATACACAGACATACTGACGTTTATTTATACAGATAAGAGAAAAATATTATTTGTTATTAATTTTTCATTTTAGTTCTTATACAAACTGTTCCTGTAAACACAATTTTGACATCATTATATGCTACGTCCCCTGGTCTGTTTAACTACACTGTTAAAGAACTGGTGTATTTATTTAAAACAAGACAACGTAAAAATTGACAGAATACTTTTAAAAAAATTTCTTTAAAGGTACTAAGCCTTACTTAACACCCTCTACATGTTTAGAGAGTCACAGACTCACCTTCATTAGGAGGGAGAAAACAGTAAGGAACCCTATTATACTATTTATATATATCTTTCCAAATTTTTGCATAATACAAAAACACTTTGCCCAACCAGTTACAAACAAATGGTGCTGCCACCTATTTATCTTTTTTTTTAATATAGATTTTTAAAACTAAATTTCTGTAACCCCTGGACCTGAATGTCTATTTAAAACTGACTTCAAGTTCTTATTTATTGTTAGTGATACGATTATATTTATTTCGTATTTGTTATTCGAATGTTTAATTAATTTGACATTGTTCCAATTAAAACTGAGAGAAATGTTTGTTCACCATATATATATATATATATAGTTCAATTGACGTCGATTAATTAATTTTCCGCTTTTCTATGGTAGATTTATGTTCATTAAGCCTGGATTTGAAATTTCTACATTTTTGGCCAATATACACCAGGCCACAGTTACAAGAGAGTTTATAGATACCACTAATGCAGTTTTATCTTTAAGACTAGCAGTAAAATGACTAAGTTTTAACCCCCAGTGAAAACGTTGTACAATTAACATATTTATTAAAAGCATTACCTGTATATAGGGAAATAGTTTGTACGTATGGTATACAATTATTTTTTCTGTCAACTCTACTAACTGTAAATGTAGAACCCTGCGAAGTTTTTAACAACATATCTAAACACGAAGTTCTTGATTTTTTTTAATAAACGCCAAACTGGTGCGCATGTGCTGTCTTTGGGGGATCTTGTACAAGCACAAACGGTTGTTTTAATGTGTCATGACAAAATAAAAAATAATAATATCTTTTACAGCAGCCAAAAGATGGCGCCACATACTTACTGTTATACTTTACTTCTCTGCCTTTCTCTGTTTCACTTTAGTCAGTATGTGTTATCCTTATTATTACAAGATGATTTTCTAATTGGAACAAATATATATGAGATAATTAGAGCAATCCCATTAATTAAAGTGTTATTTTGTTCTGTATTACCAACATATATAACCATTTCCGTGCTTCAACAAACATGGTGATAATATTCTTATTTCTGCAAATATTTGTGATGATTAGAACAACGCCATTAATTATTCGAGTTCAGTTGTTTACAACATAAAAGCGGGACCCTCCAATCCTGATAAACAAGTTAGTTAAACCTATTAACTAAAGGCAGTGCGATGGATAATATGCTAACAAGGGGGAGGGGGGAATGAAGCGTCAAGTGTAACTAAGTTCAGCATACACATGGGGTTAATTCTATTACTGTACTGCTGGCTTAGAACATTGCTTGTAAGATATTATATATGTACAACTTGCCGCTAATTCCTCTGTTTAAAGAAAGTATGTTTCGCACACGATTTAATAGGATATTTACGACTGGTTGTTTAATTAGGAACTAATTTGTTCAATTTCCTACGACGGATTGCACGCGAATAAATGTAGTGGTACACGACAGCCAAGTGCAACCCTCTGAAAATCCAATCTACATTCATAAGTTTAACTACAACTGACCAGAGGAGATGCTGGTAATTAAATGGATAATAAGATCGTCTAAGTAGACAAAGTATTTTGTTTCCAACTTCTGTTTCCATTGGTCTTCAGCGTGCTGCCTGTTGCCACAAGAATGTTGACTGCGATGAATGAAAATACAACACAGACTTTGAATTTTCCACGAAGGAATGATTTAATTTTTTCAAGTTCCAATTGACTTCTTGCCATCATTGTGGATCTGTCGATAATAGAAAAAAAACACACCTTTAATTGCAACTTTTTGACGTATCAATACCTTGGCTTGACTTTATTGTTCATGTGTAACCCTGGTTTTTAGCGTTTTAAATCCTCAAGTTTACCGCTGAGCCACCACGGAATCTTAACTTTTTTTTTAATTTAAATTTACACCTTCGTTCTGCCAGATCCAAAAAAATCTGTAGGAATAAATGCTAATAAGCTCTAACTAAACCAATATATGTTTAATTGCAGCTTTTATGCGGTATAAACATGAATTTTTAAATAAAGGTATATAAACTCGCGTTTACGCCAAAAAAATAGACCAATTCCTTATTCCTTTGTTTGTTTGTTTTAGCGCACAGCATCACAATATACTATCTGAGGTATAGAATATTTTTTTGTCTACCGCAGGGAATTCGAGTCTCGGATTTTATCGTCATAAGTCCATTAATTTGCAGCTAATACACCAGGGAACACTTTATTCACAGTTTATGTTAGAAAATGTTTAATTACAACGTGATAAATTTATTTTCTTGTGTCCTAATATATTATTATTGGTATAGTTTATATGGTACAGCTTTAAGTCCATGAAGTCTCTACATGTTGTATAATTTAATGTAATTAAATTGGCATTTTTGTAAATTGTTTATCAAAGAAAAGGCTAGTTTCTTCTTCACCCAAGCCTAATAGTAATAGTGACACTGATAGTTTAGCTGAGAATTTGCACTCGCACTTTGCAGACCAATTATGCCTTTAACTTTCAAGCTTAATCTTGCTGAAATTAAAAAAAAAGAACAGTGAAAATAAAATAGAAAGAAATCGGCCAAAACTTTATTACTTTAACTTTCAATTCCACAAACTACGTATACATATTATAAAACTGAGAATGTTCTGTTAATCTAATGAGTGTTATTATTAATATTAGGCCTATAGAGTAGTAACGT
>NW_013666532.1:376401-380066 GCF_000517525.1 Limulus polyphemus | reverse complement strand
GCCACCTATCATAAAATACTTATTTTCTATTGTAAAAATAAAACAAAAATGGAATTTATTCACTAGAAAATGCCCCCCCCCCCAGGGCCACAGCGGTATGTCTGCGGACTTACAACGCTAGAAACCGGGTTTCGATACCCGTGGCGGGCAAAGCACAGATAGCCCTTGTGTAGCTTTGTGCATAATTAAAAACAAACAAACACTGGAAAATTCGTTTCTGATCACTTGAAGTGTCACATTGGCTGTTAGTGTCTCCTCTAACTCAAAATCATTCAGAATTGTAATTTATACATGTAGAATTATGCAATCCAAATACAAACAATATTAAAAGTACGTTTAATTAAATATAGATTAATAAAACTAATAAATGCTTACGTACATATATATAATATACATACATAAAAACTAAATATACAACTGGCCGTGGAAAGCACATAAATGGTAAACAAAAATCAGAGATTGATTTATTATACTATTTAATAAAAACGTTTTACAACTATATTGTGTTACCTGATTACTAATTAAAACAGGAATTCCCAAACTTCCTTGGCTCCAAGATTTCCATTACATCTTGACTGAGGATTCCCGATGAATCCATAGAAAAATAATGGTTTCCTACCATTTAAAACATTATTATCTATTCTATTATCCTTACAATCACCCCTACGATCATATTGGTGCATGATGCTAACACTGATACCTTTCAAAAGTTCGAGGGGGGGGGGGATTATCTAGGAAGGAATATTTGTGAATTGCTTCGTTCCTCCTGAAACTATATCCTGACCCTCCAAGGCTCTCTGCATCACTGGACTACACTGGCTAGAGTTTTTAACAGTTGTGGTTATACACCTATGATGTGTTATTATTGGTTAATGTTTTTAACAATCAGAGTTATATACCCACACTGTTTTTTTATTCGTTAGGTTTTTTAATAATTAAGGTTTATGCAATTACGATGTATTGTTATTGGTTAGATTTTTTTAATAGTTAGGTTTATGCAGTTACGATGTATTGTTATTGGTTAGATTGTTTTAATAGTTAGGGTTATGCAATTACGATGTATTGTTATTGGTTAGGTTTTTTTAATAGTTAGGGTTATGCAATTACGATGTATTGTTATTGGTTAGATTTTTTAATAGTTAGGTTTATGCAGTTACGATGTATTGTTATTGGTTAGATTTTTTAATACTTAGGTTTATGCAATTACGATGTATTGTTATTGGTTAGATTTTTTAATAGTTTTGGTTATGCAATTACGATGTATTGTTACTTATTAGTGTTTTTAACAATTGGAGTTATACAACCACGCTGTGTTGTTATTGGTTAGGGTTTTTAACAGTTAGGGTTATACAACCACGCTGTGTTGTTATTGGTTAGGGTTTTTCAACAGTTAGAGTTATACAACCACGCTGTGTTGTTATTGGTTAGGGTTTTTCAACAGTTAGAGTTATACAACCACGCTGTGTTGTTATTGGTTAGGGTTTTTAACAATCAGAGCTGTGTGATCAACCTTGTTTTACTCTTCATTGTAATCATTACGGTGGTAGAAGTTCAGAAATAGAACTTATTTTGATTCCTGTTACGCTTGAGGCGTTTTTCGAAGTTATAACAGAATAAAGATTATCCGTTTCTTTACAAACGCCTCCAGTCATCCATTTCACATTTTCCAAAACGAAAACACAAAAAAAAACCTTAGTTTCGATACCAAAGAAATTATTTTCATTCTATAGCATAAGGGTAAGTTAGATTATTACACGATTAAGACAGGTAATTTAACAGATTTTGTTGTCTCAATGTGTTTTTAGATTCATGTCTAAAAGGAGATTTGGGTTGAATAAGGCAATACATTTCAAATGAGCCATGAAATATCATGAAGTAACGATATTTTCTCGTAGTCTAATGGATTTCTGCTACACTGAGCAGTTATACTAAAACAACATAAAAAGGTAAAATAACATCCGAGTTGAGATTTGTATTCCTCTTGTTGAATTCGATAGAATGTCTAAATCAAAACTTTTCACTTAACTTTAATGTTTAATATTTTAATACGTTCCATTTAGGAATTTTCATATGTGTTAAAATGCTAAAATATGATAAACAAGTTACTTTCGTTACCATACGCCCATTTTGGAGCTGCATAAAGGCCCATTATTTCAGCTCCATCAAATAAGTTCAACAACAAATAAAAAAGGCTTAGTTATTAGTTGTAAACGTTCACCGCTTTTGCCAGGATTCTCACGCTAGAATGCTTTCTGTCGACTACAGAACAGTCTCAAATATACAAATATGTGCATAAATTGGATATAGTCGTGAATATCGGGGGAGTGTGGTGGTACGAAGAGGTGAGTTGAGTTCAACATTAAAATGCATCAACACGAAAAAAATAAGAAATGAATTTCTAAACTACCAGAATGTTAACACGTAACATTTTATAGTAGCTAGCTGAAGAGAACGTGTGAACCAATGTTCAAACAAAAAAATCGTATCGTAATTAAGACTTTTTTTTTAATTCAAAACACAATCTTCGTATTTTTCTCAATAAAGTAACGTGAATCTGTTTTATTAAATATATTCTTTCACGACCTATCTTACTGCCATCTCTGTAACTTTAAAGATTCAATTATTTCGAATATGAAATTTTGTTGATTTATGTTTTAAACTTTACGTTATACGTGCACAAATACGCGTTATATTTTTCTATCTTTTATGATTAACATCAATTCTTCACCGTCAGCGATTAACGTGTGAAAGCCCTCAAGGATTTGTTTGTTTGTTTGAAGGTAAACAAAAACTACACAATGGGCTTTCGCTGCTCTGCCCACCACGGGTATCGGAACCCGGTTTCTAGCGTTGCAAGTTCGCAGACATACCGCTGTGCCACTGAAGGGACATCCTCAAGGAACTAGTAACCGAAGTTAAAACTTTATATGAAAATAAAGCATAAACTAACAAACACAATTTCAATTAAGGTTATAGATTAATCAAATTATTTTAATTCGGGTAGATTTTATGGAATTAGTCAATAATAACAAATAAAAGTAGACGAATAAATTTTGGTTGCTATATTTTCATGATTATATTATACATCTAATCAAGTGATAAAAATTTGATACTGAAAATGAATTCTTAAAGCTTTTAGAAATTATATATGTTGTTCCGTCTCCGTTTGTTAATTAATTTTCCGTAACTTCGTTCCGACGAAACTTAAGCGACACAAGTCCTTTCTTAATAAAACTGATTTATTCTTTCCGAATATAACTTTACCGATACACTCAACTTCAACAATCGCGCTAAACGAAAACTATAACGACGAACGTGCTCAATAATACTTCTCACTGCTGATCAATTACTCACTGTCTATCCACACATTACCTTCCCCTCTTTTATATACCAGTCTACCCTCCATCTAGTAATTACTAGAGCATTCGCCAAGATACGGGATAGTTCTAGAAACGTGGCGTCACTGTAGTCATGTGACTCGCTGACGCAACAATATGTTAAACAAAATGTTTCCTTAGTGGAAAATCAAAATGCCAAATTAGGCAAACTTACGTTTACAACAATAAAGTAAAACTTGCTACAAATCATGTTTCTAAATCAATAATCACAATAAGTGCTTATAACTACATGTTCAGACTTGAGCAAAAAATGTTTTGTTTTTGAAT
>NW_013666532.1:359004-375913 GCF_000517525.1 Limulus polyphemus | reverse complement strand
TGTTTGTTTGTTTTGTTTGTTTGTTTTGGAAATTCGCGCAAAGCTACACGAGGGCTATCTGCGCTAGCCGTCCCTAATTTAGCAGTGTAAGACTAGAGGGAACGCAGTTAGTCATCACCACCCACCGCCAACTCTTGGGCTACTCTTTTACCAACGAATAGTGGGATTGACCGTCACATTATAACGCCCCCACGGCTGAAAGGGCGAGCATGTTTGGTGGGACTGGGATTCGAACCCGCGACCCTCTTTTTAAAGCATATATATTAGTCCATTAGGCTTACTGAAGATACTTATTGTAATCATATAAACATTGTTTTATTTAGATCAAATAAAAATACCACAACAATCCAAATTAGTATCAAATGTTTTAATGTATAATCACCAAAGATAATACATATTTATATTACAAGTAAACAAAAAAAAACCTTTAAATCAGTCTACAACAAAAAAAAAAATATAGAAATCAAACGCGCTACCTTACTCATATTAATTGGCGAAGTCTCTTGAATCAATTTGGGAAATTGTTATTACACTTTACAGTCAATTAATTTGTGAAAGAGTTAAAATATTCAGATTTTAATTAATTTTCTATTCTGAGTGAGATAATGTCGAAAACGTCTTCAATGGTTCATTGTATTGCAATTATTATGACATTAAATCTTCAAGGTTCAGATTACTGGAATGAATTATATTCTGTACTCGAGCTTCGATTCGTATTTTCTCCCTCTTTTTTTGGCTAGCCCCACATTGACACAGCGGTATATCTGCGGACTTACAACGCTAGAAACCGGGTTTCAATACCCGTGATGTGCAGAGCACAGATAGCCCATTGTGTAGTTTTGTGCTTAACTTCAAACAGAAAAAAATCCCTTTTGGTTAAACACTTGAGACATCTGTCTCCGGTTCGTTGTCGGGGCCTCATGTCGGTTAATTATTCTGTATTCTGTTCTTTAAATCTTCACCCATTTCGTTCACTATTACAGATAGCTGATAGGTTGTTGTTTGTTTTTCACCATGAACAGTTTTTACACCAAATTCTTGTTGTAGGCCATCTAAAAGTTCTATTGTTATTTTGCCAAAGAGGGTTTGGCGTCACGTCGTGATCGCATAGCTTAATGTCTGAAATTTTCTCCAAAGTTTTATGACAGTTTAAGCAGTCTCCAACGTATGATTATATAATTTTTGATTATTGCATCAATCGGTTTTGTTTTTAGATTTCCCGCGAAGATACACAAGAGCTATCTACACTAATTTTGAAGCTAGGGGGCAGCAGCTAGTTAACAGCACCCACCACATATCTCTTGGTCTACTCTTGTCAAACAGATAGTGAGATTTGATCGGCACCCTTATAATGCACCTACAACCTCAAGTGAGAAAACTTCTTTCTTTTTTTTCAATAACAAAACTCGAATTACTGAACCTCAGTTGCACAGTCCATAAGCTAACCTTTGAGCCCGGTCTATTAGTTAGTTAAATTGTGTCTGAAGTCATGTTGTTATTTGATTGTGTTTGTTAGCCATTTAATTAGTTCAATGCTATAGTTATCGAGTTTGTGTTTCGACAAAGAAATAAAGATATGAGAGAAAGCAGGAGAAATTTTTATTATAGTGTATACCGTGAACGTAAGCCTTTCAGATAAACTAACTTGTAGTCGTTAATATAAATCGTTACAACACTGATATAAGAAGCGGGAATATTTTTGTAAAAATGAAATATAATATAATTCAGACTCAACTTCCAGATGGCGACATACGCAGTGTGATTAAACATTTAATATAAATGTTCAGGCAATGGAAAGAAAAAAAAGACAGAGATTAAATATAAGGTCAAGAAGAAAGAGACAGGAATTTAAGAAAGAAATTAAAAGAATGAAACATGAGATTTGCAGAACAGTTATGAACAGAAATATATTTTATCGAAGATAAGATCGAGGAAGTCATAGGAAATGTATAGAAGGCTTAGAAGCACAGAAATATAATATTAATTGTTTGTTTTTTGAATTTCGCGCAAAGCTACACGAGGGCTATCTGCGCTAGCCGTCCCTAATTTAGTAGTGTAAGACTAGAGGGAAGGCAGCTAGTCATCCCCACCCACCGCCAACTCTTGGGCTACTCTTTTACCAACGAATAGTGGGATGGACCGTCACATTATAACGCCCCCACGGCTGAAAGGGCGAGCATATTTGATGTGACGGGGATTCGAACCCGCGACCCTCAGATTGCGAATCGAGTGCCTTAACCACCTGGCCATGCCGGGCCGAATATAATATTAATAGTGAAGTTAAAGATGGTCTTAGTAAATGTACAAAAGGAGAATCAACGTGGATAAAATATTTAAAAACTGAATTAGTAAGTCAAAAACCAAACCAGTCACGCCTCTCTCTGTATCCCCTCAGGAATTTCAACCTCTTACACCATTAACCAAAGAATATGAAATGAAAGAGCTAATGTGGTCTGCACCTGTGACCACTACTGTTTTGCCACCTATCGCTGCAGAACCAGCTCTCCACTGCTTTATCGAGTTGCAGAATTTAGCTGGCCATTTCAAGAAGAAAAACTAATTGAGATACCAATAAATAATAATGGAAAAAGTTCATAGTTTGAAATAATTTTCAAGGTGAATGGCTGGAGTATGGAATAACAAACTATTCCTCTTGTTGTACATTTAAAAGAACCACCTTTAACAACATTAAGTAATCTTCCAACAGAGAGTCATAACAACTAGCAGGCAACATTAGTGATCGCCTTATTAAACAGACATCGTAAGGAAGTTTCTAAAATAAAAAGGAAGAGACCTTAGCTGAACCTTAACCCAACCAATTCATAAATAGCACAGTAGATGAGTATATGAAACTAGTTGCAGCCAAGCAGATGTACGTCTTTAAAGGAATCTGTCCAGTTAGCAATGGAACTTGAATCTATCAAAGTTGCAAATAAAGGACAAAAAGCACCAACCAAAGATTATGGAAATATCAGTTTCTTCTGATAAAAGTCTGGAAGACTAGAAGAACTCAGAGGATTAATTAGACAACTGCTTACTCAGAATGGAAAAAGTAAACCACAGGAAAGTTGGCGTTTCAGCTACAACTTAAATGGACATTGCCATGAAATACAGACCAAATAATAATTGCTCTTAAAGGATGACAGAAAAGGATTTGGTTTGCTTTAAATTTCGCACGAAGCAAGCTACACGAGGGCTACGCTAGCTGTCCCTAATTTAGCAGTGATACACTAGTGGGAAGGCAGCTAGTTAACACCACCTATCTCTAACTCTTGGGCTACTCTTTTACCAATGACTAGTGGAACTGATCATCACATTCTAACGCCCCCACGGCTGAAAGGGCGAACATGTTTGGTGTGACGGCGATCCGAGCCCGCGACAGAAAATGGGAACTGCTATAAGTGTTGAAAGCGTGGATATTACAGTTAACTTTTTGATGAATCATTCAACAAATGATTCTGACCTAAAGAGATGATGATGCCTTGAGAATGAGTCCAAATAGATGAAAGGAACAACAAAATCCTAACCAGATATTGAAATGAGGAGTTCGTTATATAAATAAATGGATACAAGAGTCAGTGGATATTTGATGGGAAGTCTTGCAACATGTTGAATGACAATGGTTTTACAGTTATCATTGTTTGACCTGATGTGGTACTAAAAGTTGAACCTCTAGTGACAACAATGAGAGTAGTCATTGTACCACCAAGAAGTGAAATAGTTATATAACGATTTAATAAGTAGAACTTTAGATCTAGCGATTGGAGCATGATAGAACAGAACACCCTAGTTTGTCCTGTGAAATTATCTGTTCCAAAAACTCTCGTAGACCTGAAAGCTAAGAATAAAGTGAAGTACTTTGTAGGTCAAACCACTGAAGACAACAAGGAGTCAACTACAGATATATATATGTTTAATATACATATTATGATACCTGAAGAAGGGTATTGCCCGAAACGTGTATCCACAATAGTGTGTATATTAAAATATGTATATATCTGTAGTTTACTCCTTGTTGTCTTCGGTGGTTTGGCCTATAACGTACTTCATCATATCAAAAACCACTACGTGTAGTTTCCTACACAGTTTTATACCAACTGAAGACTAAGGATGTCATCATTAGGGCCATGAACATATTAAACCATAAGATCCGAGTCAATTCTATGATGGAACATTGCAAAATATGAAGTCATAAAAACTGTTCTAACAAACTCAATCAAGTAATAACTCATTACTTTATACTCAATATAACTGCTAAGAGACTCAATGATAAATAATATTCTAATCTAGTAATGTTTGCATTTTACATTACTCAAATTGTTCTGAAACTTTGGAGAAAATTCCAGACATTAAGCTACGCGTTTATCGCATAACAACAATCAACAATACACACGTCTAATCTTCTTAAATGTCCCCATCTTCGTATCTGTACTCTAGTACACTTATTTACATATTTTAAGTTAACTCCTTCCTGAATAATTTATAAAATGTTCTAAATGTAAACGCATACAGTAATGCGACAAGAGAAAATTATATTGGTATTAAATTTAAAGTACATAATAAATCACTCAAGAGATCGAGGCAGTGCTTTGTTGCTAGTAATGAAGCTCATATAATTGAAAGATGTGTTTATGCAACTACAAATCAAAAGAGGGAGCTATTTCTGTACAGTTAGGCCTCACTTCGAATATTTTGTACTGTACAGCTTTGATCTCCTTATCTAAGAGAGGATATTGACTCATTGGAATGGTTACTAAGAAGTTACTTAATGGTTACTTAAGATCTTTTAACTTATTTCTTCAGATCTTAGCTTATTTATGCTTGAAAACAAAAAACATGGTGGTCTTGCGTGTTTATTTGTTGTTAAGCGCAAAGATACACAAATTGAGTGACAAAGGAGCTATCTGTGCTCTATCTCTCTTAGTTATTGAAATCTGATTTTTAGCGTTATATGTTCACAAACTAACTATTGAGCCACCAGGGGTGAAATTCTCAAAAAATTGTAGAGGTACTCAACTGGGTGAAGTGGACGTGTTTTGGAAAAGAAAAAAAATATTCATGTAATCATAAATAACGACAAATCAGCTCGAGTAAATTACGGTACCAGTACTGACTTAAAAAATAAGTTCCGGTACTCAGTAGCGGCAGAATTTCACCCCCTGCAGGTGACAAAAGTGGTTTCAAAATCATCCAGGGTATCTATATGATAAAGGTGACCAGGTGGTTAAGGAGCTCGACTAGCAATCAGCGGGTCGCGGGTTCGAATCCCCGTCACATCAAACATGCTCTACCCTTCGGCCGTGGGGGTGTTATAACGTGACGTCCAATCCCACTATTCGTTTGTAAAGGAGTAGCCCAACAGTTAGCGGTGGGTGGTGATGACTAGCTGCCTTCCCTCTTGTCTTACACTGCTAAATTAAGGACGGCTAGCGAAGATAGCCCTCGTGTAGCTTTGCGCGAAATTCAAAACAAACCAAACTATATGATAAAAACCTCATATTTCTTTGTGTTGATATGTGAAGAATGACACGAGAACACAACTTTAAGGTATGTAAAAGTTGGCGAGACTCCAGTTAAAAGTTTCATTTTTTTAACATGGTAATTAGCTTAAGGAACGTGATGCCATAGGCAGGAACGTCGAGAGCCAGCACGGGCCCCTTTCTCTCTCTCTATCTCTCTTTTTTTAACATTTTCAAGAATTTATTAAAAAGAAGATCCTAAATTAGGACAGCAACGAGCTCATAAACTAGACAACAAAATCATAGCAGCAGCCATTTTTACCTCACAGTATAAGCGTAAGAACATTAATAAAGTAACAACAAATATCTATTAAATCTATAAAGTAACAAATACATATTAATTATTACTCAAATTATTATTTCAGTCGTTCTTAATGTATCAAACGTCTATATGCAAAGAAAAACCAAAAACTATGGTTTTTTTATCATTAAATGAAGATATAGCCTAAAGATGCTTTGCGGACTTTACGGCATAACCAGTTATCATTCGCCCGGGCCCCTGGGCAGTTCCCCCTTTGCCCCCCCCCCTTCGTCAGCGGGCCTGGCCATAGGCAAGAAGTGTAAGCCTTATAATAAGGAGGGGAAATGGTGATTTTCTTAAAAAGTAGAGTTTAATTTGTACTTTTATTTTCTTGGGGGGTGAATATGCAGGAACATCCTGGAACTTGAAGGACAAAGTGATCTCTTGCTTTCAGTATAGTATGTAATTACTTACATTAACTAGCACAACTGTTAACGAGAAATACTGTCTTTACGTTTACCAAGTTCATTAAATAGTATCGACTTTCAGCAACACTCGTAAAAAAACAGTTGCAAATAATCAAGGCTGGAATTCTGCTGCCGGTACTCGCTGATACTGCGTACCGGAACTTATTTTTATGGCAGTACTAGTACCGGACTTGCCCCAAGTGGCACAGCGGTATATATCTACGGACTTACAATGCTTAGAATCCGGGTTTCGATACCCGTGGTGGGCAGAGCACAGATAGCCCATTGTGTAGCTTTGTGCTTAATTACAAATAAACAAGTACCGGACTTATTTGAGTTGCTTTTTCGTTTTTTTATGTTTACACGTAAATTTTTTTTTCTCTTTTTCAAAAACGGATCCACTTCACCCAGCTGAGTACCTCTACTTTTGTTTTGAGAATTTCACCCCTGCAAATAATGATCAAGAAATACGTATATTACAGGACTGATCAATGGATTTTAAACGTTAAAATTAGCTCATGCTATAGTAGCTCCCAGAAGATGTCACAAATTGATATAAGGCCCGGCATGGCCAGGTGGTTAGGGCACTCGACTCGCAATCTGCGGGTCGCGGGTTCGAATCCCTGTCACACCAAACATGCTCGCCCTTTCAGCCGTGGGGGCGTTATAATGTGACGGTCAATCCCACTATTCGTTGGTAAAAGCGTAGCCCAAGAGTTGGCGGTGGGTGGTGATGACTAGCTGCCTTCCCTCTAGTCTTACACTGCTAAATTAGGGACGGCTAGCGCAGATAGCCCTCGTATAGCTTTGCGCGAAATTCAAAACAAACAAACAAACAAAGTGATATCTGCAGGTGAAAAAAAAAGACACGCAACATTACAATAATACAGAAAAATCTTCACTGACAAGGACCTGTCTCCTAGTAGCTCAGTGGTACATCTGAAGGCTCGTACCTCTAAAAATAGGGTCTCGGTACCCGTGGTAGGCAGAGCATAGATAGCTCATTGTGTAGCTTTGCACTTAACAACAACAAAAAAAACAACAAACGTAGATTTTTCTACCCAAAGATGCAATTTCAACTGGTTATGCTTGAAAAACGAAAAAAATTAATTATTTCTAATATTACTATTTGATAGACTAAAAGCTGGTAAACGGGAAGCTAAATTTGTTTCTGAAAATTGTAATAGTTTTAACTTCTTTCCAGAAAGTCAATTTCAATGGACACAATCTGTATCTTAATTAACTGAAAAAACATGCTCATGTTACGGATATTAACATCTTTGTTACTTTTCTTGACGCTCCTCGATGGCACAGCGGTATGTCTGCGAAATTACAATGCTAGAATCCTGGTTTCGATTCCGGTGGGGAGCATAGCACAGATAGCCCATTATATAGCCTTGTGCTTAATTATAAACACACATTTCTTGACATTTCGTTTTGAAGAATTACGGTTGAAAATCATCATGTGACCCAAAAGGTCCTAAATGTTTCAATTATGCAAGAATTCCTACCACACGAGCTGCTAAAACTCTGCAATAAGAATTAAGATTAATTATCAATAGTCTTAGTTATGAGTAACAGGTAAGCTATAAAAATATTCTATGGCTAATCTGCCAAATATCATTAGTTGGGTATTCTCGCTACTGGCGGTGTTTTCGGCCATTAACCCAAGAACACTCGACAAGGTTGTACTGTTTACCGATATTACTAAGTACCAAAGCTTCATGTCTGTCACATTTGACCAGTGTAGTTATTACTAATTAAGAAATTCGATGTTATATGTTAATATAGCTAATACCTAATAAAGCTCAAACATATACCGAATTATTTAAATTTAATACTGTACATTACTATAAAGATATGCAAAACGTACGTCTTAGTCGTTAAATGGATTTTCTAGCTATATATATCCATAGAACAAAAGCTCAGCTTGTGTGAATATATAACTAAGTAAAAAATTAATTTTATTTACCACCAAACTTAAAAAAATTAATTCAGTATAACTTATGTTGGAGTTGAATAAAACGATAACTTTGAAACGGTGTACTGGTTAGGTTATGTAAACAATGACAAAGAAAGTGCGTAATGCGTACCTGTTATGTTAATTTATTTTCATAATATTTTCACTGGAAATTGTATGAAAAGAGGCGAAAGTGTCAGTGTTATACATTTCACTTTAAAATAAATTGTATTTACCACATATTTTTTTTAAATGCTGTGTGTAATTTGTTGAAAGAAAACCTATACTCAAAAGTTTATGTGTTAGTGTTCGAACTCTGTCTATAAAATCTTTCAAATTACAACAAATTATTGCATATCTAATGAGTTACGATAAATAAACCTAATAGCATATTTCCTATTTCCTTTTAAATGTTTTTTTTTATGGAAATGGGAAATTTATAACAAAGTCTTCTATTTGAAATCTTGACGGAAAAATCTTTGATTACTAACACTAATGTGATAAATCGGGAGTATTGGAAAAGTGCCTCGTGTGCAAATGATAGTTAATTTTTATTTAGCAAATAAAAACGTACATAAAAACCTCAGTGAGTCAACAGCAAATTTACAGTTAGCCCATTGTGTAGCTTTGTATGGAAAAACAAACGTAACTAAAGTTGACTAGCTACCTTCTCTCTAGTCTGTCACTTCTAAATTAGTGTACCAAGTGAGCAGAGCACAGATAGCCCATTGCGTAGTTTTGGACTCTACAACAAACGTATTTATATAGTAGCTGGAGTACCCATCACCTGGGTGGAATTATAAGTTGCTTCCCTTATATGTAATTGTAAAAAAATTCAAAAACAACCCATAAAAACTGCAAAATACAAGTTTGCATGTATCTCCACATGGACCTAATGAGGGCTTTAAATATGTTGTTTCGTAATTTATGTTTGTTTTTGAATGTCGCGCAAAGCTACACGAGGGTTATCTGCGCTAGCCGTCCCTAATTTAGCAGTGTAAGACTAGAGGGAAGGCAGATAGTCATCACCACCCACCGCCAACTCTTGGGCTACTCTTTTACCAACGAATAGTGGGAGTGACCGTCACATTATAACGCCCCCACGGCTGAAAGGGCGAGCATGTTTGGTGTGACAGGGATTCGAACCTGCGACCCTCAGATTGCGAGTGTAGTGCCTTAACCACCTGGCCATGCCGGGCGAGCAGTTTACGACACTCTTAACATCTACTTTGAAAATAAATGTCACACATATAGTTTATTCTGAGAAAGTAGTACATAATCATTCTTACTTGAAACTGATACTTATTTATTAGTTTGGTTTGTATTTTTGCAGAAATTTGGGCTATTTCATCTGCGTTACTCTTTAACTCAATATAGTATTCAGTAATCCTATTTACACAAATTTGTGACTTTCATCCAAATTGTGCCCTCAGTTTGCAGGCTTACGACGCAAAAAACGTGGTTTCAATACCGGTGGTGGGCAAAGTACAGATAGCCAATTGTGTAACTTTGTGCTTAACAACAACCAAAGCAAACAAATCATCCAAATTCTTGGTATTGGTGGCCTTCTTTATTTAATGTCCCCCTGTGGGTCAGCGATAAATCTGAGGCCTATAACGCTAAAATTCTGGGTTCTATACCCGCGGTAAGCAGTACACAGTTAGTCCATTGTAATGATTTGTATTGCTTTGTGCTTAACACCAAACAAAATCGTTATTTAAGATACAGATTTTAAGCAACTTCTTGAAACTGTTTCAAAGTTTTGTGCTGAAAATTTCACCCTTAATATGTTGTCTTTCAAAATGTGTAGCGCATAATGGAGGGATTTACACACAAAAAAAGTTATAAAAACAACCTTTATGCTTTAGATAACTATTAAAAAAAACCGTTTTATTTTAACCAACGTTTCGCCTTTGCGGCTTCATCAGTGTTAATACATACAACTGCTTGATATTAGAAACGGTGGTTAAAATGTTAACAAAATTCTTTTATAATTATCTGGAGTATAAAGGGCGTTTTTTTTCTAACCTTTTTATCAAAATTAATATAACGTTGTTGTAATATAAGTATGTTTATTTACCATAATAAAACTAATAGCTTATAGCAGCCAATTTTTTAATACTTTGGTTTGCTTATTTGAACTTACAAATAATATTTGAAATTACTTTAAAAACATCGCCCTCTAAGTAAAGCATGGTGGAAAAAATTCAATTAATGGTGAATCTGTATATCTGATGTTTAACTTTAAACTTATAATTGCATGTTTACTTTCGGTTCTTTGCTTATCTTGAGAAGAAAATACCTCAGAAAACAAGTAAGTTACACTTCTTTATTTCTGTAGAAAGTTTAATAACATAAATGATACCTAATTAAATTGACCAGGATTCAGTGATGTAGTTGGTTATTTTATTTTGAAATTAAATATTCAAAAAACCAATACTAATGATAATATATATATATATATGTGTGTGTACTAGCACTAGCAGAGATCCGCAAAACATTTGCGGCCAAATTAGTATCTTTATAACTTATAAGTTTATTACAACAGTACTTCTTTAAATACAGGATTTCTAGAGTAATTCAAAATAATTCTAATCGCAGACACTGAAATCTATAACATAACTATAAGTCCACTAGTCTTAGTCCTAACATTAGTTAAGCCTTTATTAAGTACGGCCTATGTTCGATAAAGAGATAACACTGTAAATTGTATACGTTTTTTGCTTTAGTTCAATTAGGGTTAAACCTTACGCATTTAGTACTATCAATAAATAATCTTCCAATATTACTGTACGACCTAACGTTAGACCTTTCTAAAAACTTTGATAAGCTATTAATATAATGCTGTATAAAATGTATAGACACTTGGGTATATTTACGTCCTTTTTGGCGTAACTCGACAATTTAACAAAGATACGTTTTCAAATTTCGAAAAAGGTGCAATTTGTTGTACATTTTAGTCCAAATATATATTTAATTTTCGATCAGTCGTAGTCTACTCGCTTCTAATTGACAGGAAGCCAAACAACTTAAATTACATAAGTTGCTGTGACAGACAGACACACATTCTGTTTTATAGTATTAGAATATATATATATATTGCTTGTCACTTTAGGCCTATCAGTATCAATGCTATAAATTACTGTTATTTAGATTAAGATTACTAATCTATGTACAAGTTAAAACTTTAATACTGTATAGACCTACCTCTTGTCCATATTACTTGTATTTGTAAGTTGTAGATTTAATGAAGTATTATTAATATTAAGTCTAGTTTCACCCTTTTTTGTAATTTTACTGTTGCTAAGCTACATTTATGTTTCTTTGTACTTCAGTGAATAGGCAAAGACAATGTTTTTTTTATATTTCAGTTGCTTGCAAGAACGATGAAATTTTCTGTACTTCAGCAGGGACCTGATGAGAGTCGATTAGGAAACCTAAGTGAATTATGGAAAGATTCAGAAAAAATTGGAGACTTTCAAACACCCCTCTGTTTACTTTACTCAAGAGCTGGAAGTATTCCACACTTAACCAATGAAGTTTTACAGTATTTGAACAAACCAATAATTCCAGTTGTGTTCCCACTTCCATCAATAGTTGGTTTAATTGAGCCAGCAAAAAAGTATGGGCACGGTATTGGAAAATTTGTGGGACTTGAAGAATACCCAGTTTACATATCTGTTCAAGACCCAGTCGAACCAGCACCATCAGGGTACAATGATAAGTCTGGCATTTCAGTATGGAGCACTGGAGGAAGAGTTCGTCTTAATGTGGACCAGTTTATGGCAGCCGTAGAATCATTTCGGCCTGCTTTTTATCAAGTACTCTGTGATAGTGATACACCACAAGATTCATCCAGAAAACGATTGACACATTCTGTTGAAAGATCACTCGTACATTTAGATAAGTGTTTAGAAAAACATCTGAG
This sequence comes from Limulus polyphemus, assembly GCF_000517525.1. NCBI lineage: Eukaryota > Metazoa > Arthropoda > Merostomata > Xiphosura > Limulidae > Limulus > Limulus polyphemus. Next base: position 363,798 of record NW_013666532.1, on the reverse strand, counting down.
GTCTGATAAATTAAAAAATACGGCAGTTTTTGGTTCTGTGGTTGGAGGATTTTCTCCCGATGCTAGGAAAAAGTCTGCAATGCAGACAGTTCTAAGACCCGTTGATGGCTTTGTTATCGATGGATTCCACTGGAATAACTCGGACCTAGGTCTTTTGAATACGTTCGAACAAATGTTGCCAATACTGAAAGAAACAGTTACACTTTTACCTTCAGATAAGCCAAGAGTTTTACATGGTGTATTACCACCTGATATGATCCTCGAAGCAATAAAATGTGGCATTGATCTGTTTGATGCATCCTATGCATTTGCTGTGACTGAACGCGGAGGAGCTCTTATGGTCCCCGTCAGTATAGGTAATTCACCTGGAAACATTTTAATAAAGGATGGGTTGAAGCCACTGAATTCCCATTTCAAATACGAAATTGATTTGAAAAATGAAATTTATCGAGAAGATTTCTCCCCTATTTTGGAAGGCTGTGCATGCTATACATGCCGTCAGTTCTCCAAGGCATATATACATCATTTATTAAATACATCTGAGATGTTGGCATTCGTGTTGTTGATGCTTCACAATTTACATAATTTTTTAAGTTTTTTTTCAATTATTAGAGAATTGATATCTAAAGGAGAATTAGATAAATTACAGTTTTAAGTAAGTTTTTATTCCACAGACTCGTTTTAAATTATTATGTAACACTATTAATGTGAAAATATAATGGCAAAATTTTATTAAAAATCATTGTAGTACAATCAATAAGAACTCATCGTGAAATGCTTATTTTCTAATCAAAGACATCCATTTTAATGCCATAATCAATTTAACATCCATATTTTTTATTGATTCTATGCTCTGTGTTTACCTGTGTATGTGTTAGCTGTTTCATTTGTGTATTACTTGAGATAAACAGTTGGAGGATGGTGCCTCTGTCACCTAAATATGATATACTTTTAGTCAGAATCACAGTCAAGACAAAGAACAATGAAGAGAATGTATTTAACCATTAGTAGGTTAAGACAATTGACTTGCAATCTGAAGGTTTCAGATTCGAATCCCCTTCCAACCAAACATGCTCGTACTTTTAGCTGTGGAGGTGTTATAATTTGATGGTCAATCCTACTATTTGTTAGTAAAAGAGTAGCCCAAGAGTTTGCAGTGGGTAGTGTTGACCAGCTGCCTTCTCTCTCTTGTCTATCTCTGTTAAATCAGGGACGGCTAATACAGGTAGCCCTCGTGTAGCTTTGCATAAAATTCAAAACAAACGATACAGTTAACCATTATTGCACATTATTTTTTTGAAGCTTAAAGATCAAAATCTTGCATTACTTAACAAAAACGATAAACCTCACCTGCACAACTCTATCTCGGACAAGACCATCTAGTAGACTACCTCACCTTAAAAATGCTACTCGTGTCTAGTATATGACTTTTAATTACTTGGAAGACTGAAAAACTTTTCATTTTTAATCATTTGTTCATACAAATGGTTGTGAAGATATAGATTATACAATATTTTAGTTGTTTGATATGAAAAACCTTATGTCAAATAATAGTTTTTTGCACTGGACTTGAACAGAAAATGCTGATATCTGGCAACCAAGTATCAGATCGAAAATGTCGAAGATTGCAATATTTTATTTGTACATAAGATTGTGAGGAATTAATTTAGCATTATTTCTTTCTACAGATACAGGTGTCTGTTAGCACATAATCATTACACACTTATCACTCACGCATAACTTCATTAATAATAAGTTTCTTACTTGTATTCACCTTGTCTAATCTTAAACTACACTGTATGATGTAACTCAAGAATCACTATATTAGTTGTACAAGGTGTTTGATTGGTTTGTGTTAGTATTGTAAATGTGACAAGTATATAAGCACTTCACTGCCAAGTTGGGAAAAGGTTTTTTGTTAGTAATACTGTTTACACAGTCAACCAGTGCTTTATCGGATTCATTGATTAGCATGTGAACGTCAAAAATATGTAACTTAGAACACAAACAAAGATGACATAAATACACTTTTCATGCGCATCAAATTTATCCATTTTGCATGCTGTGTAACTGTGCAATAAAATGTGAACAGAGAGAGCCAATGCGTTCTAGTTAAATTGAAAGACTGCTCTCTGGTTCTCTGCCTTGTAAGCACAGCTTTGTAGTTTTAAATAAGGGACATTATTTAAATAGATTTAAAACATAAAGTTTAACTTTAAATTTTTGAGTGTATAAAATTTACATTTAAATTCAGAAAAAAGTTGAATTACTGAATAAATTTTGTAGATTATGGAGAAGAATATGATTTTTGAACTTTGGACAGTCTCATAGGATACGTATTTTCAGTTTTTAAAGGGAGGTGTATAAAATGTCGAAACTTTGAATCTAATATTGTGAAACAAGCAAAGGTGGCATATAAATAACCTTGTATAATTTGAGACTAATCTTTGCAAATATTCTATACCAAAAAAAGTTGTCAATGCTTTACAAAAGAAACCAACAGGTTGGTTCAATTATCAATCTGATTTTGATAAGCTTAGTTATAAAGCCATGAAGATGTTGGAGGTAAGGAAACAGGATCCAAAACCACTTCCTATTTGGCAAATTTGTCAGCTGGTTCACAACTGGGATTTCCTAATGATCCAAAATCCTTATTAACCATTTTCAAAAATACTTTAATGTAACAAACCTATTTAAACTGCAATGCATGCAAAAAATTAAAAAGATAATACAGTTAACTTTCGTTATGGTCCATTATGTGATAGTCAGTCAAAAATAGGTCAGTTGTTACAACCTAAGGTTTATAAACTTTCACGTAATCAGGGAAAATGGAAACTGTTAGTGTGGTTTCACAATTATAGCCACGCTTAAACTACTACCAATTGGATCTGTAAAAGATATGGAATGAGTTAAAAGAAGCCAATTGTTTCCACATCCAAAAAACAAAGACAAGATTGGAAAGTTGACCAAAGGGGAATAAAGAAACTAAGCTATCCACATAAACAACTAGAAACTGGCAGGGGACCATTCTTAGCCCTCATTTAAAAATAAAATTTAAAATCCTGGAGACTAAGTCAGTTGAATCAAACCACCAATAAAAGTGAAGATTATTAGTGTTTTAACACTTAAGAACAGATTGTGTCGGTCTTTTGGGAAAACGTCTACGGACTGACGAAAAGTGAGAGAAATTATCAACATGTAACCAAAAGAGAATTATAAATCTCAAACTGCATAGTACCAAAAGCTTCAGACAACAAAAAAACTTGGAACAGCAGGTTGAATTGTGTGGGAAAGCTGTTGCACATAATGGAATCAAAACCAAATTGAAATAATATTAAGTTCCTAAAAATAATGAAATACCCTACTTTTAAACTATAGTATGGTATCCCATAATCCCTAGATCACCTACATCAACAACTATTCCATATAACATGTACAAGGGAAAGAACCCCCAACTCATACAAACAAGTATCTATGTCACCCCTTGAAATAGGATTACCCCACCCAAGGGACTAAACATGGTCAAGGTGATACAAGCATCTATGGGATAGTCATTGTAGTATGTAACCTTTACCTAAACATGGCTTTTAAGTTCATGTTTCGACCTTTGTACATCAAATTTACCAAGAATTCACTAATTTCATGTAAAATACCTGCATGAAAACGTTTCTCAATATAGCTAAATGAGGAGATGTTCTACACCTTGGGCCGTACATCAGGAAGGTGGCAAAGAGGGTCAAATTCATGTTCAAAAGTCCTTAGGAAATAATTTTATTTTTATGGGTCAAACTAAGGTGTAAAATACCATAAGAATGTACAAAAAGAGGGTTGGTAAAGCACCACGTTTAATTGTTAAAGGTTATCATTATTTGAACACAGAAGTAGGCTTAGCCACATCTAACAAATTTGTAACATGTACACAGTGTTATTCAATAGTAAGAAGTATCCCAAAACACATTTTTTCTTGTGTCTGTTGTAGCACAGGAGTTGTAAAGGAGGATCTTACTAAAACTAATTAATTCTCTTTTGTTCTTTTGCTAAATAAACCATAAATATTAAATAAATCTAACAGAATTCATATCATTACTTCATTGTTAATACTTATGATATTTATTGTGTGTAAATGTCCCTAAAAATGTGTTTAATGTAATTAACCATAAAGTAAACTCACTGATATCCACCAAGTACAAACATGTAAATACGGGAGTTTAAGATACTTAACTTCCTACATAGGATGTATAAAAACCCTACACGTCCTGAAATGACACATGAAACCCAACAGTTCCAGAGAAGGGGTTAGAAAAATACATACTCACAAAATCATTTTTAAGAATTTGTAACAAATGTGTACCCCATAAAAAAATATAAAGTTAATGGTCCACTTACTACACTAGATATAGTGATATTTATCTCACTGGGGATCGTTTATGCTTTAACTGTGATTGTTATGTGGGTATAAATGTCTGCTAATATAAATAGCCCTCATGTAGCTTTGCTCGAAATTCAAAATAAATACTTTAGGTTCCATCTCTCTTCAACTGTTATTAATATATTGAAACAAATTATTGTGTAGTTTCTATAAAATACTTTAGGGTGGCCCGGCATAGCCAGATGGTTAGGGAGTTAGACTCGCAATCTGCAGGTCGCAGGTTCGATTCCCCGTCCCACCAAACATGCTCGCCCTTTCAGCTGTGGGGGCATTATAATGTGACAGTCAATCCCACTAGTTGTTGGTAAAAGAGTAGCCCAAGAGTTGGTGGCGGGTGGTGATGACTAGCTGCCTTCCCTCTAGTC
>NW_013666532.1:351197-358659 GCF_000517525.1 Limulus polyphemus | reverse complement strand
GTGACAGTCAATCCCACTAGTTGTTGGTAAAAGAGTAGCCCAAGAGTTGGTGGTGGGTGGTGATGACTAGCTGCCTTCCCTCTAGTCTTACACTGTTAAATTAGGGACGGCTAGCGCAGATAGCCCTCATGTAGCTTTGCTCGAAATTCAAAATAAATACTTTAGGTTCCATCTCTCTTCAACTGTTATTAATATATTGAAACAAATTATTGTGTAGTTTCTGTTAGATACTATAGGTTCCATCTCTGCTTCAACTGTTATTAATATATTGAAACAAATTATTGTGTAGTTTCTGTTAGATACTCTAGGTTCCACCTCTCTTCAACTGTTATTAATATATTGAAACAAATTATTGTGTAGTTTCTGTTAGATACTATAGGTTCCACCTCTCTTCAACTGTTATTAATATATTGAAACAAATTATTGTGTAGTTTCTGTTAGATACTCGAGGTTCCATCTCTCTTCAACTGTTATTAATATATTGAAACAATATATTTTAATAGTAAAACATGTTATACATTCCATCATTTTTTGGCCTTTTTTATATTAGTAATTATCTACATTTCATTTCCATGCAGTAACAAAGCTTCATTTAAATTTTAATGGACCCGTTTACGCTATTCAATTTTGTATAAGTGGAAAATGGAAAAAAAACAAAACAAATATTCATAGTAAAGTCAAGATTCAAATATAGATAAGTTGATGAGAAATTCATCACACATCTGATGTACAATATTTCAAGCAAGTCCCCCTTCCTTGGGTAAAAGCCTATAATTAGTACACAGAATCCATCTTTAACAGTTTCATTCATTCATGTGCAATTGACTTAGGTATGTTAAATTTATTAATCTGTACTCATGAATTCAGCTTTATTTTTTAAAGATAAATCTTATTTAACTCAGTCTTCTACAATCTAATGTTCGGACAGTGATACAGATCAGTGAAAATGCATACAGTTAACCATTCGACTGTGTAAAAAAATGTATGGCTTTTACTGTATTAGCAAAATATGTAACCTTCCTACTCGCAAGATTTCTAAATGGAATATGTTGTGAAAGTTGTAATGTTTATAACAGAGGAAGTAAACGACCTATAACCTTGTATGATATAGTAGAGAAAGATAAGCATTTATTTTGGAAAAGTGTAATAAATATTGACATATTTTTCACGAAGTCTGTCAGTATCTTGATAGGGTCTGCCACACAGTCTCACATAACTTAAAGTGAATGTAGGGAAAAAAGACAATTTGAAAATTTATTTTTATAATTTTTTAAGTTCATAGAAGTTTAATTATTGAATTATTCCATTCGTTCATATGATGGCTGTCTTCGTATTCCTGAAAAGTGCACTTGACTCTGCATTATATATATAAACATATTTGTCAAGTTAACAGACTGTTTGTAGAGGGCTCGTTGATCAAAAAGCATGACACTATGAATCTTAATTAAGAAATGTTTAGATTAGATGATGTGTTAGTAAATTCAACATATAATGTAAGAGGAGCCATCCAGGATCGTAATCCAGACTGAACTCGTGAGGTCAGGTTAGGCACCACATCCCTCAGGTCAGATGTAAAGCCGTGTTCTTCTTCTTCAGGTAGTGGTAAGCTAGGCAAGTATTCTTGTTCCTCATTTACTTTTATATATATATATATCTCCTTGTTCATCAGTTATGTAAGTTGTGTTATTAATGTATGTGTATCTCATTTATTTTTCATATAATGTTATGTGTGATGCTATTACTGAAATAAGTAACTAATTTTAAAATGTTTTTTTCTTGTATTACTTTACATTTTATTTGGGTATTAAAAAGTTTGTGACTTTATTACAGGCCACTGGTAGAGTAGAACTATAGAATACTAAACTTTAAATGGTTCATTAGGGGATAGGTATGTAACGGTCTAATTTTAAACAACTGCCTGCTCGTCTAGATACTCGGTTAAAGGCTTCATATGTTTTTAATGTTCACTTCTCTCTCTTTACAACAGTCTTACCAACAAGAAGTTTTCAGATTCTGTATCGTGTATTCACGACTACACTTCTCAATACCGAAACAATTGTCACGTTCATATTACGATCTAAGAACGTTCTCTTCAGTGTCTGATTTTCACAGCAATTATTTGTAAAGCAAGGTTGTGTGAGAAACCCATAAATCTCATTTATCCAATTATAAACAATTTAATTGACTATCATCATCTGCTTTCTACGGGTAAACCAATTTTCTAGTCAATTTCAGTCAAACCATATCATTTCAAGCATAGAGGTCTTATTATTAATTAAATTCTCTGTTGTACCTTCTCGAGGACAAGATAAATAACAAAAACACCGAATATGTGGAAGATTAGTATATACTGTAACGTTTGCATCAAGTGGTGGATCTTTTCACTGAACTTGGGCCTTGTATCTTAATAAGTTGGCTCTTCTGTCAGTTATTGATCATATTCTAGTGTTGCAGTTAAAATAAGAACAAGAAAATTATGTACAAACCAAACATTTATCTTTTATAAACATTTGCCAGAAATGTTCACTTTAATTCAAACCATTAGAAATTTAAAAATATTTATCAATTTCTATTGTTGTTTTTTTTTAATTAAAACATTTTTTTATAAGACAAACTAGAAAAAAAATATCAAGGTGGGATGTGGATGATTATAAAAATACTTGCATTAAAAAGGTTTATACATAACATAAGATTTAACTGACATGAATTTTTCTAATCCAAATTAGGTGTGAAAGCTAAACCTGTGAATAATGAAGAAAAATACAAAAATAATTTTTTATTTCCTGTGATTTTATGACCTTCCAATTAATTAATAATTCATTATTTGTTTTATGCTTTTTATAAATATGAACAATTTAGAATTAAACTGATTTTGTGTAGTTTGTTAGCAATGAATGAACTTCCCAAATTAACAAAGTTATTTAAGAACAAATTGAAAAAAAATATTTACTATCTTAATTCATGCTTATTTTCAACAGATTGACTTCTAAGATTGTAATACACAGTTTATAATAATTTAAGCAATATTTCTCACATGTTGTATTTTCTTGATAAAGGTTCTTTTAAGGATTCATTCCAATAATTTGAATAAAATCCTGGTACTTGTAATCACAAGAGTAGATTTGATGAGTTCATAACATAAAAATAATATTTGTACTGTGAAGGTAAAAAAATACTACATCAAATGCCAGCTATATATTTTCGCTTATGAGTTTAATTTTTTTTTGTTTCAGATATACAACCAGTATTTCTAGAATTAAGGATGTTTAACCTATTGTTAGTCTGACTGTTGATGAATTTGTCAAATGTGGCCAATCAACAGCAGAGAAAATTAAAGAAAAACTCCTTTCTCAGGAATACCCTTCACTACTAAAGATTCTGTGGAAGTGAAAGATATGATAGAAATCAGGGTAAGATATGTTGAACGTAGGTAATGAAGACAAGGGTAAAAAAAGACAAAGAAAGTTACACAAACAGGTAAAAAAGTCAAAAAAGTATTTTGTAAAACAGTACCAATAACAGCTAAGCCTAAGCCAATTATTAAAACCATGTAAACCAACTGATAGAAATCAGGGTAAGATATGTTGAACGTAGGTAATGAAGACAAAGGTAAAAAAGACAAAGAAAAGTACACAAACAGGTGAAAAAGTCAAAAAAGTATTTTGTAAAACAGTACCAATAACAGCTAAGCCTAAGCCAATTATTAAAACCATGTGAACCAACTGATAAAAATCAGGGTAAGATATGTTGAACGTAGGTAATGAACATAAGGGTAAAAAAAGGCAAAGAAAGTTACACAAACAGGTAAAAAAGTATTTTGTAAAACAGTATCAATAACAGCTAAGCCTAAGCCAATTATTAAAACCATGTAAACCAACCGAGTTAATAATTAAGCTATTATTAATACATAATTGAAGAAGTAGAGTTGTTTAAACATTTGTTTAATAACAAGTAAAAGCTTGGAATGGTCTATTCTTTCATTGGGGTGTGTGTGTGTCTGTGAGCCAGACTAGTTTCCGAGAGTTACACTCCTCATCAGTGATCCTGGACACTACCACCAATGAAATATCAGACCAAACCAAGCCTTTATAGTAGTGAGGTATCGAAAATCCAACTGGTGTATTTACGTGTTTTACACTCACAAAAAATAAACCTATCATTCTATATGTATTTGAAGAACTTGTAGTAATCCGCCACGTAAATACACCAGTTTGTTATTAATACAGTTTTCTAATCAATGGCTTCCCATTATTGTTCAACACTTATTATTACATTTTACTGTTTTATTTATCTTTTCTTATAATTTGTTTGCTTTGTACATCCATGTATATTTTTTTTTTACCTGTTTGTGTAATTTTCTTTGACTTTTTTCCCCCATTGTCTTTTTTTTTCATTGCCTTTTTTATCCTTGTCTTTATTACTGCCACTGAAGATTTGTTATAAGTAATCAAAATACAAAGGTTATATTGAAGAGGTATTTGTCTGAAAATTTTAAATGGTTCTGAGATTAGATGTGAATGTATCTTTGTCCTTTCATTAGCAGGTTTTCACTGTCGTATATATGTATTTAATTAAACTGCCTGAAATTAAATATAAATTTAACTTTACGTACAATAATTCATTAAAGTAAAATAATGGCTAATTGTTATTTTTGTAAAATACAAGTAGTGTTAACCTCAGAATTATAGGTCAACTGTGTTCTATTTTAATTTCATCTTAGTGAATTCAGTTTTATTATGTTACTGTTGATTTGAGAACACTAACTTGTTTGACATATTTGTCTCCCTTTCATGATCTTATAATCACCTCAGATTTTGTTTGGTTTTTGTAATGATACTTTAATTCAATTTATAGATTGTCTTACTTCCATGTGTAATACTTTTCAACCAACTTCCACTTTAGCTTAGTACAATATGTGGTATGTTTGTAAGATATCAAGGCACAAAACTCAGCAAATCAGTAATCTCATAAAATGGATACAGAGTTTAAAAATGTCAGTAAAACATCTATAAACCATAAATGAGTGAGACAAATTAATTAGCATATACAACTGCTAGGTCCAGGTTAATACTCTAAGAATCCAACTATTATATCAACAGTTGATGATAAGTTACGAAGTTTATTTTGTATGTGTAAAGACAAAAAAATTCAGAAATTGAATCCTATATATTCAGCATCTGGTTCTTCCACAAGAAATGTTGCAGACTTTAGGCTTAGTATGGAATGGAGACTTTAAAACCTTTCATAAAACTGTTACCATACCCTACCCATCACAATCGTGAAAGACCTGTGTATGTGTTAGGAAGAAAACGGTAACTTCCAGAAAAATTAATAACCTTGAAACTAACCAGTTGCTGATGGTAGCAGTGATAAGTGTATGAAATAAAGAAAAAAGTCAACCAGAAAAATTTCAATACTAGAAATTTTTAGCATTGTAATGAATACTTGTATATCATTTCTGTATAGGAACTGTTGTTGACTTTATCCTTTGAACTCTTCCTACGGACAACTAAGTTTTGTCTGTTCCAATCTTGTAAACTTAATATTTTGTAGTGATCACTGACATTTAAACATATTCTCGTATATGTAGAATTTAAGCAGTTCACATATAAGCTAGAATTTGATGATAAATGTTTTTTTGTTAGTTGATGGTGCTGTTAATTGACTACATTTAATTGTTAATCAGTTAGAACAGTATACCTCAAATCATAGTATACTCAAAAGCCAGGTACGGTATCCAACTGTCTGTTCATTACTCTTGTAAAAAAACCAGTATTGTTAGAAAGCCAGATCTGATTTTCAGCTGTTTGTTCATTGCTCTTGTAAAGAACCAGTGTTGTTCAAAAGCCAGGTACGGTATCCAACTGTCTGTTCATTACTCTTGTAAAAAAACCAGTGTTGTTAGAAAGCCAGATCTGATTTTCAGCTGTTTGTTCATTGCTCTTGTAAAGAACCAGTGTTGTTCAAAAGCCAGGTATAGTATCCAACTGTCTGTTCATTACTCTTGTAAAAAAAAACCAGTGTTGTTAGAAAGCCAGGTACGGTATCCAACTGTTTGTTCATTGCTTCTGGAAAGAACCAGTATTGTTAGAAAGCCAGGTACGGTATCCAACTGTCTGTTCATTACTTCTGGAAAGAACCAGTATTGTTAGAAAGCCAGGTACGGTATCCAACTATCTGTTTATTACTTCTGGAAAGAACCAGTATTGTTAGAAAGTCAGATCTGATTTTCAGCTGTTTGTTCATTGCTCTTGTAAAGAACCAGTGTTGTTCAAAAGCCAGGTACGGTATCCAACTGTCTGTTGATTACTCTTGTAAAAAAAACAATATTGTTAGAAAGCCAGATCTGATTTTCAGCTGTTTGTTCATTGCTCTTGTAAAGAACCAGTGTTTTTAGAAAGCCATGTATGGTATCCAACTGTCTGTTCATTGCTTCTGGAAAGAACCAGTATTGTTAATGTAAAGTCCTGGTTAAACACCATTATTCAAAATACACTTGGAAGAAGAAATAATCCCCTGCCAGGTCAATGGTAAAGTTACAAACGTAGAAGACTGAAATCCAGTGTTCAATTGTGGACAGTGCACAGATAACCCATTGTACAACTTTGCACTACAGACAACTAGGATTAAATAATAATCAAATCAGTTTTGGATACATCTTTTTTATTCTGTTGTTTGTAATAAATGGTAAGAGTTAGATAAGTGTAAATGATATTTCACAACTACTCCTTGATAAAAGAAATACCATATGTTGTTGAATGTATAGGTAATAGGTGTTAATGCAGGTTTTATTAAAGTAGAGGAGCATGTTATATACTACAGCATTTCCAATGAAAGATGTTTGATAAACGTAAGCTTTTTATGGACGAGAAGTACACTGACATTGTGAAATGTATTATTGAAGACGTTTAATTTATGTTTCTTAAGCAGGACTGATACAATATGTCTTGTAAAGGTTTTTTTTTTTTTACACAGTATTTAATGTATGTTTTTATTTAGATGCAGGAAGAGCATGATCACCGAGTATTCTTTGTGTCTGTTATTGAGATTAGTACTGATAGAAATATATTCAGATTCAACCTTTCATGAAAGATATCTTTCGCTACAAAGTTTCTACAGGTAAACATACTGAATTTAGGGTTAACACACCAATAATCTTTTATTGCTACACGATTTCATTTCACTTTACCCTTTGTGCATGTGTTTACTAAGTCTAATTATAAACTTGCTTTCAATCATTTTGGCATGTAATAAATTAAGTATAGTTTAACAACTAATCAGTACTTTGATTTGCTGTATACTAGTTTTTGAAGGTATTTTTGTACTTGTCAAGGTCAACACATCACACACACATTAAATGTGACTTTAAAGGCTCATTTCCTTTGAGCCTATCCTTTCAAAATTCGGCCATGAGGAAAAAACTAGCATGAAGGATCACAAAATAAATCAAGTGGATTTCAAC
>NW_013666532.1:347411-350537 GCF_000517525.1 Limulus polyphemus | reverse complement strand
ACCTACACACACCCACATTGATGCCGTCACGTTGTGACCATTTATATATACCAGACTACCCTATATCTAGTAATCTCCCGACAATTCGCGAAGGTTCGAGAGAAGTCGCGTGACACTAGTCACGTGACCTCGCTGACGCAACAATACCCAAAAACACGAGTTCTTCTTCAGGATTAAAAAAAAAAAATCATAATCTGGGAGGGCCATCCATAGACTACTCTTTGTGTGAAAAATCCGAAACAAGAATTTCATAGATAGAAGCCTTGTAGGACCAAAACGAAAATAAATTACAGTTAAAAAATCCAGTAACTTTTAGAACATAGGCCTTTCTTATTCAGAGATGTAAAAAGTTAACGTGACTTGTATGACAGTCCATCCTGAGAACGTAGATACGATGATTTTGAAAACAAAAATGTTTGGAGTCAACTTTTTATTGAGTTCCAACAGAAGTATTCTCCAGAGTAACACTTGTACACAAAAAAAAAAACTAACTCTTTCAACTATTTTTAATTTATTATACTGTAGTAATTTGTATAACCTGTATGGGAGTAATGATAATCACGAGGTCAGTAATGTTTTGATAGCCGTTATCTTTTAGTTTTAAACATTACTTAAAGGTAGTTATTTTAAAATAATCAGTGCAAGTCCAAAATACCTGTTACCAAGGTCACCAAAGGCAGTTAAACGTAACATCATCTCTTCATTTTGTGTAAATCTATCATAAACCATCTTTAATGTTATGTATATCGTAAAAACTTTTTAAGTCAACGCCATGAAGTCTTTGCGTGTATTTTGTTGTCGTATGTGCTGTAAAAGTTATGTAATGGTTATTACCAGAAAGAAGAATATCTCTTATGAAGTTAGAGTTTATTCAACAGGGGAAAAAAAAACTTAAGAAATACAGATTTTACAAACATAAACGACGATAACACTAATTAATTTGTGCCTCTTCTTTCATGTCTTTCGAATTTTCACTTATTAAAACATGATTTTTGTCGTCATCCTTCAATGACAACTCTTCCCTACTTATTTTTAACCTGTAAGCACACCAGATGGAGCCTTTTTCTCACTACTCTTTCAAAAACATAAAGTTGCTTGCTAAAAAGACAGGATTTATTTATTCAAAAACTAGAAATATCACGGTTCTTTAATATCGGTATGTTATTGCAAAAAATAAAAACATTTACTTTCTCTGTAGTATTAGCACAGGAAATACACAATTTGTTCTCAGTAGTACTGGCAAAACGTTATATTTCCTCAGTAATATTAACAACAACAGAAATGATTTTTTTCAATAGTATTAATAAAGAACACTTTTTTTATCAATAGTATTAACAGAAAACAGTTTTATTTTATTAGTAGTATTAACAGAGAAAGTTCTATTTTATTAGTAGTATTAACAGAAAACAGTTTTATTTTATTTAGTAGTATTAACAAACATGTTTTATTTTATTAGTAGTATTAACAAACATGTTTTATTTTCTCATTATTATTAACAAAAAGACACAGTTTAATTTTCTCAGCAGTATTAACGAAAAAATTTGTTTTCTCACAATTATTAACACAGAGTTCTTACTCGGTAATGTTAGCATAGACAGTGGTGTTAATCCTGGGGGATTCATAGGTGTAACTGCACCTCAATATTTGCCTTGAAGGTGCAAAGACTGTTTTTGGCGCCTCCAATATTTCAATTATATATGCTCTAGGAATTTTTGGTTGGCAGTAGGCTTAAGCCTTTTTTTTTCCTAGGAATGCCCTACAGCTTTTCCCATCCTACATTAGGTTGACCGGTATTTGACGAAACAAATTTAGAGCAGAAAATCAGACCACTTTGGTGAAACCGTCATAATAAGTTATAAATGTTTATTATACCAATAAAATCTTTACAGATTGTACCGGGCAACAATAATACAAATTTCTCTGCTACGAGAAAAATTGAAACTGTTCCCGAGTAATTTCACGATGCTGATTCTAAAAATCATGTAGAAAATTACTGATCACCTCTAATTTTCTAGTTATGGAACTCGACTCGCAATCTGCGGGTCGCGAGTTCGAATCCCCGTCACACCGAACATGTCCGCCCTTTCAGCCGTGGAGGCGTTATAATGTGACGATCAATCCCATTATTCGTTGGTAAAAGAGTAGCCCAAGAGTTGGCGGTGGGTGGTGATGACTAGCTGCCTTCCCTCTAGTCTTATACTGCTAAATTAGGGACGGCTAGCGCAGATAGCCCTCGTGTAGCTTTGCGCAAAATTCAAAAACAAACAAACAAGCAATCATTGCAAATTTAATTTTAAAATGTTCAAAAACAATAAATAATAGCAATACCACTTTAGAAAAGCAATGAGTATAATAAGATTATATATTGAAAATACATTAAGGCTACGTTCAAAACTTTCACCATGGTATTATTTTTTGTTAAAAATATTTGCTTGTTGCGCTTTTTGTGTATGTTTTCAGTTTCACACTGTAAGTCTCAACAGTAATCTCCCGTCATCCCAGGATTTCATCCTCCTTGATATTGCTGTTCCATTATAGAAATATCTTGGTGGAAGCGCTCACCATGCACATCGCTCACTGCAACTAAATCATTTGGAAAGAAGTCTAAATGTGAGTGTAAGAAGTGCATCTTTAGTGACATCATAGACTCCATTTTCTTGTAGTTCTCGACCATATCATCACAGCATATGTTTCATCTCTGTGATTTCCTAAGAAATTTTTTACAACCAATTTGAATAATTTCCAGGCAGCAAGCTCTTTGTGATTGAGTACTGTTTCAAAATCGTCATCCATCAGCAATTCTCGAATCTGTGACTCATTAAAAATACCTCCTTTCATTTTTGATTCACTGATTTTTGGAAATTTGTCAGATAGATATCTGAAACCATTGTCATTTCTATTTATTCATTTTACAAAATTCTTCATGGGTCTCAGTTTAAAATTAAGTGGGAGCAGAAACACATTTTGAGGATTCACTAAATATTAATTCTCGATATTCTGTTTCCCTGGTATGTAATTCTCTCTCACTGGCCATTTTTTCTTTTGAAATGATTTTTATCATCTCGGCTGCCCCAGAGACACAAAAAACAACAATGTTTGGGATACCCACTCTGCAAGAGTGCAATA
>NW_013666532.1:345651-347079 GCF_000517525.1 Limulus polyphemus | reverse complement strand
TTAGATGAGTCGATAAAAAGTCTCCATTCTTGATGATGATATTCAATATCTAATTCTTCCATTAGTTCATCAACAACAGAAACAACGTATCTTGCATGTTGTAGTGAGAAGCAAGGCTTTGATGGCGACTTCAATAAGTTAAAATTCTTGTTCCTGGATCTAATAAATTCCATTGCTGTAAACAAGAGCCGAGAAGTTCCCCATGCTGCTTTGAAAGAGACGAGTCACGAATCAAATCATTTAGCTCTTCTTGTGTGATCAGATGAGGCAGTTTATGATTAAATGCCATAGGAATAGAATTACTAGATGAAGATTACTCATTGTCTTCTGTGCAGGATAACTCTTCTGGTTCGCTGGTAGATGTAGCACTGGACAACCATCCCCCGAGGAACTGGTTTCATTGCAGATGCAATATCTGGATATTTAATGCATTGTTTGGTTTTATCTGAATATCCAGAAACAAACATTAATCATGCAAAAATAACAGTCAGTTATATCATTTTTGGGCTCATGCCATGTCATGGGAATTGCAAATGGCATACTTGCTTTCTTCTTATTCGGCCACTGTATCAAGCCAGATGTGCAATTTGTACAACACACATGTGAAGCCAATGTTTCTCTTAGTAAACTACCTTTATCTTGTATAACAGAGACGGCTGGTATGGGTATTAAAAACTTTATTTGAAATAAAGTACGAGAACAACGTTTCGACCTTCTTAGGTCATATTCAGCTCAAAAAACAGTTTTACTTCAAGTGGGTTTCTCGTCATCATGAATTACCTTTACCTTGTGTGTGGTGTTTTCCTTCATGAAACTGTTATACATTTTCCATAAATGTAGCACAAACTGTTTGGGTGATTTTTGCACTTTCAGACTTTACTCGAACTGGATGCAGCCAGCATTTCAACTCATTTTCTAGAAGTATAAAATAATTTACAGAACTATAATTCGAAAGATTTTTAAACATCAAAGTTTTGCAGAATTTGAATATATCGCGGGTATGATGTGAGGAAGAAGATCGGACTTTGTTTTGTCTGTGTACGGAGTGAGGAGAAGTGACCAACTGAGTGAGTGAGAGGCAACTGAGAGAGAAGTGTCTGACTCTGCTCCTTTTATGCTTAGTCGAGATCCTTCTCAAATGTTCTACCATACTGAGCATGTGAGGGTTTCGTGATTCCCTGTCGGAGCAGCTGAGCATGGGAATGAAGGAAATGTGGTGTAGTTTCGATACAATTATATCGCGAACAAATAGCATATGTTAACAATATATTTGGTATTTTACTTCGATACATACACTCAATGTTTGAAATTATCAAAAAATGTATCCCTTTTACCCATTAAACTGTCCAAGTAAACTTAATTTCACAGCAAACATCTATTGTTCTGGGTTGATTGCATGGTATTTCACAGATTGCTGATAAAATATTG
>NW_013666532.1:337325-345641 GCF_000517525.1 Limulus polyphemus | reverse complement strand
AGCAAACATCTATTGTTCTGGGTTGATTGCATGGTATTTCACAGATTGCTGATAAAATATTGAGATATTACAATAAATAAAAATCTAGAAGTGATGGACAAATTCTAATCACAATTTTGAAATCAGCAATACCAAATTACTCGAGTTTTATCCAGTATCAAATTTTTTGTTGTCCAGTATTGTCACACCAAAAACATCATGTAGCTTTTCCCTATATAATCGGCCAGGTGGATAGGGCGCTCGGCTCGTAATCTTTCGCGGGTTAGAATACCCGTCACACCAAACATGCTCGCCCTTTCAGCCGTGAGGGCGTTATAATGTGATGGTCAATCCCACTATTCGTTGGTAAAAGAGTAGCCAAAGAATTGGCGGTGGGTGGTGATGACTAGCTGCCTTCCCTCTAGTCTTACACTGCTAAATTAGGGACGGCTAGCGCAGATAGCTCTCGTGTAGCTTTGCGTGAAATTCATAACAAACCTAACCCTATATGATCTTACAAGAATTCATGCATTTATGTCGTGCTAGCCGTTGCCTTCGCCTATGCGCTCGGAATTTATTTAAATATTTAGTGTTGAAATTAAAACTTGTATTAAAACTATGTTTTAATGTCAAGTTTATTGACATATTTAAAATAAGGTTGTTTAATTAAATTTTGAATATAACTCAGTAAAAAAATCTTGGCATGGGCATTTTTACCTATTTATATCGGATGGTTAAGCTGGATGGTATGATAAATATGTCAAAAATGCCGTTTTGAAGACATCAAAAATAGCTTTTTCGCGCATTTGAAAACCATTTTCAACAGAAGTAGGCACGAAAATCTGATGAGGATTTAGAGAAGTAAAATGCAGAAATTGTAGTGGGAGGAACGATTAATAGTACTAGCATCAGCAAAGAAAATACCGGACCTTTATCAACAAGTCCGACTAAAACAACAATTATTGTAGTTGATAAGCCTACTGATGTATGTCAAAACAGTGAAAAGTCAACCATGAATAGGTTTCGGATGTAATCAACTCCAAGGTCCATTTCCAGTAACAAATAGATTTAACGTCAGACTGTGTACACCCATTGTCAGGTGCACTATCTTATCCTAGCCATACAAGACTGCATATTGGAAGAGCCCGTGCTACAAGATTTCTTAGTCCTCGTACAAGAACTTATTTTGTTTCTCCATTACTCTTTAAAACGATGCAACACCATATAGTTAGTTGTATTCTCTTTGGACAGCCTACTAAAATTCACAACTTCAATTTCATATGCCCTAACTGAGATAGAGAAAGATGCAAAAGACATCAAGGTGAGATCCACTGTAAGTGGATTTTTGTGGCGTTTCAATGACTTTGTGTTTTACTTGTGTCTTGTTCTGTCTCACAATGTGCTTGAAGTTACAGAATGCTTGAGCAGACAGCTTCACTGCTCGGCCATCTCAAAGGGGTGAAGAACTGTAGCTGTACAATTTCACTGTATGCCGAGCCTCTAAAATTACCAAGGCCAAGAAAGAGACCATAAGATCTAAAAATGAAGGCTCCAGTTATTGGTTTATCAAACCAAAATACTACCATCGGTTGATTTTCGTTCATGTGATCAACGGTGCCGGTTGATGCTTAACGATAAGGCTGCAAGAAAGCATTTAGTGTGATGTCATCAATTGAGCATCATTTGTTGGCTGCCTGGGCGGATAAGGGTACCTGAAGCCAATCTGTAAAAGTACGGGCTGTGTGCACTACTGATTACACTGGAAAACCTGCGAAAAGAGGATGATCCACTTGATGCAGCACATAAAGAAAATGATTGGATGAAGACCTCCTAAAAAGATGATACCACAAATGATGTTGCTCATCACCTTTTACCTTGTTTCCACAGCAACATGTGAACGGTCGTTTTTTCAACTGAGACGCCTGAAGTCATATTTGCGTGGAATAACGGCACAGAAAAAAACTGAACCACCTTCTTTTGTATACACGTTTGATATTTTGGGTTTAGTAAGATTGTTGCTCTTTGTAGAATCTCGGAATCTAATAGCCAGGTGGTTAGGGCGCTCGACTCGCAAACTGAGTGTCGCGGGTTCGAATCCCCGTCCAACCAAACATGCTTGCCCTTTCAGCTGTGAGGGCGTTATAATGTGACGATCAATTCGTTGGTAAAAGAGTAGCCCAAGAGTTGGCGGTGGGTGGTGATGACTACCTGCCTTCCCTCTAGTCTTACACTGCTAAATTAGGGACGGCTAGCGCAGATAGCCCTCGTGTAGCTTTGCGCGAAATTCAAAACAAACTCCAAATCTAAAACATAAAATTAAAGTATCGGCCACGACATAAATCCTATGAATCGTGAGAGTTCCACTAGTGAATGACAACGCAATCTGCTGAAATATCCAGGTTTAGCGTGGATACTGTTTGCCCTTCAGAACCCCGAAAACAGATCTTCACACATGGTGAATATCACGCAGAAAAACATATTCTTTGTAGTAAAATGTTATAGATAAGGCTTCATTGATGCCAGTTTTAATTGTAGCTTACTTAGTTACCCAATAATCGTTTTGAGGAATTAATAAACGTGTCCTGAATGAGACATATTATTCATTTATTTACGGACTTGATTTTCTAGTAAATAGAACGCAATCTAATTAAATCAACATCTCATTTACACAGACTGTGTATTAAGTAATTCCTTGGTACTGATAAGTTACTTGTTTCCGGTTCATTCACCGTATGGATGGGTCAGTCAACATTTTTACCATGGTGTACACCGGGAATAGGAAACGCTTTTAAAATCACATAAAGTGTCGCTTATCTTGCCTTTAACTTTTCTATTTAATGTTTCGAATCTCTTTGCTAGTGTAACTTCTTAATCCTCATCACGATCTTATCCCGCGCAATTACCCAAAACAAGAGTATTGAAACAGCAGCGCCTTAAATGCAAACAAAAGTCAACATTAAACGACTGAAAATTGAGTTTATCTGAAATTTAGTTTTTACTCAGATTTGTGTATCTCTGGATGAGAAAAGAAATTCAAGATTTTGTGTATTTTTTATTTCTTATGTGAGTAAAGATTCTGTAAAAAAATTGAGTATACCGTGTGTGCTTTATTGAAATTTTTCAACTCTCTCGTAGAATAACGTTAAACACGAGAATATAGTTCCTTCACACACACACACACACATAATCGTGAAGGCGCCGGTGGTAATATGATCATTTAACCTTTTATACGGTAACATCATACATAGATATCAATTATTATTTTTTTGTTTAATTACGAAACAAGTATTACTTAACCATCATCAGGAAAGACGCGTGATAAAATCTCTACATTTTAAACTAGGGCAGGGCACTCGATGAATAGTAAAGCGAGACATAAAAAATCGTTAGATCTATCTATAATAATGGATACAAGAAAAGGCCTAAGGTAACCGCTAATCTTAAAAACACTGAATATCAAATTAAGCATGAGATTTTGTATACAATTAAAAATATTACGATTATTTCAAGGCTGCTTCCTGTGCTTTTCACAGCAGAAAATAATCTCCAAATATATTCGATTCACATCCTAATCTATCTACAAAAAATTAAATATTTGGTCACTGTGATATTTTAATTCTAAAAGTTCGTTTACAACTAACAATCATCTTCGGTTGTTTCGATATGTGATCACTAGCTCTACCTATAAAGAATTTTAATTATGTATAACTTTTAAACAGCAGAAGAACTTTATAACAGCCCTCTTCTGTTAAAGATTTGAACTAGTCATCCTTGTTTTTGCACTTATTAACTGGACTGAACAATGAGTTTATAAGCAAAATTTTAGACAATTACACATCAAAGCTATTCGAAACTCAATAACATGCTTATTATACGTGCATTTTTTTCAAGATATAAAAAATATATACAATAAAACGACATAAACAATACCCTTAAAATTGGCTTTTAAAAATCGTTTTCATGCAAAACATTATATATGAAAATTAAGATTTCAAAATTTTGCAGTATCGTTTTACTTTCGCGCGAAGCTACCTGCGCTAGCCGTCCCTAATTTAGCATGAAAGGCTAGAGGGAAAACTAGTCATCACCTCCAACTTTTGGGCTACTCCTTTTACCAACGAATAGTGGGATTGGACGTCATATTATAACGCCCCTACGGCTGAAATGGCGAGCATGTTTGGTGGGACGTTTTTTTTTGTTGTTGTTGTTTTTTGACAACATACACACATAAATTAACATGCATTCATAAGAGTCGCTGTTAGTAGACCTCACACGTATACATATAATTGTTTGTGGTTTTTTTGAATATTTCTTTTTACTTTATATTCATATGAAATGGACAGACACACACATCCGTTTTCCCAAGTCATGATAATCTGTTTGCAGAAAGTGTATTTCTAACCATAATCTAAAATTAAGGACTATCGAATTCCTATTGGAAAAGTTGCTTACAGATTTTCATTGTAAACATTTTCAACATTTGCATCTTCAGGGACATAAATCTTAACCGATTGAATGACAGTAACCTAGATAGAGTTTAACGTGAAGAGGCTCAGCTGAGTGCAAACTCGACGGACATCGCTCTCATCCAATTACGTTATGGTATGTATAAGGTTCCAAGTCTGTTTACACTTTTTTTTTTTTCAATTGCGGGTGGAGTTAGACGCAGTTTGAAAGTTACGATAAATCAAACCACACCGTGTGTAAGGTGTGGAATGAGCGTGACCTATTGATTAGTGTGTCTGTCTGGGGATCTACGGGTTCGCCTTCCATACTTTGGTGCCCCCCCCCCCCCCCAGTAGCACAGCGGTATGTCTGCGGACTTACAATGCTAAAAACCAGGTTTCAATACCGGTGGTTGGTAGAGCACAGATAGCCCATTGTATAGCTTTGTGCTTAATTATAAAACAAACAAACAAAACCTTCGCCACAAAAGGTGACGGGGGTTATGTTTTCACCCCTGTATGTGTGGGTGTTTGTCAGCAAGATTTCTCGAAAACGGCTGTATGGTTTTGGACGAAAGATGGTATACATTTGGACTATGACCTAACTTAGAAGTGGAGGATCAAGGTCAAGGTGATGACCCCCCAAGGGACCTATTTTTCACACTATTTTTGCTCTGTAACTCAGTCAAAAATCATCGTATTTTGATTAAACTTGGTAGACATATGTAGAATACTATTCCCCATTGTCTTGCCAAGAATGTTTCGTATCCGTTGATAACGACGGACATACGGACACATTTTCGTATTTTGTGAGAACCGAATATGATCAACGCGTGGCGAAGTTATGCGCTCTACCGAGTGTAACTGTTTGTTTTTGTTTTGGTAAGAACAAAGCTACACAATGATATATCTGTGTTTTACCCACAACGGGTATCGAAACTTTATTTTTAGTGTATAAGCCCAAATACTTAACATTGAGTCACAGGGGGGCTGCTTTCATATAGAGTTTCGTTACCCTATATTTGTCGAAGCTGACTGGCTTTTCATCTGGTAAAGACAAAAGTATGCGTTTCTTAATTGGCTCGAATCCCTGAGATTCTTGGCGATCAGTTGGAGAAGTTTTGGGGGGGGGGGGTTTTAAAGTTGACATATTCTGTAAAGCGTTTAAACGTATATAGTTATGTAGTAGATATTCGAAGAAAAATATTTTACGTTTCACTTTTGTGTAAGAAGTATTATTCAGTTTCATGTATCTTACGTTTCACTTTTTCAGGCTTCATGACACTTGTGAATGAGGGGTAAGTAGTATTATTCAGTTTCATATATCTTACGTTTCACTTTTTCATGCTTCGTGACACTTGTGAATGAGGGAGTAAGTATTGTAAGTATTCAGTCTCGTGGTATTTGTATGTACATTGAAACAGATTTTAAAAACAGAAACAAAGTTCCTGATGTAAGTGACAGCCCCCTCACGTTTTTCAAAATCAGAGGATTGTTTTGTTAATTTTACATAAAGCTACTCCATGGTTATCTGCGCTAGCCTCCCCTAATTTTGAAGAGGGAAGGCAAATAGACAAGACAACCCACCGCCAACTCTTTAGCTACTTTTGTCAAACCGAATAGCAGGATTTGACCGTCACTTTTTTACCCACTCAAAGTCCGGAACGTGATTCTTTTTTTGGGGGGAGGGGGGTAACGGGGCGCAAAACACGGAACCTCATATCCACATACCAACATGCTAACCACTGGCGGCACTCGGACCTCAAATCAGGCTACTAATTTACAACAGGAGTTAATAAATCAAATTGAGTTGAACGAATAAGCATTTCCCTTCAATTCACAAGGAGTAGTTCACAATAACAACAAAAATGGATATTTATTTCACAGAACCAGACAATGAAAATATAAATATGTCATCTTTAAATATGTAAAATTGAAAGATGGTTCAGTATAAGGATATCGACCAGGGTTCCAGTACACGTGGAAGATGTATGTGTGTGTGTGTGTGTGTGTGTTGTTTTGTTTTCTTCTTCTTATCAAACTTATCCCCTTACTACTAAGAGGTTGCACCAAGGCCAAGAATTATTATTATTTAAAAAAAAAAAGTGTTATTTCTCTAGCCCTGCACTATCACGTGGGCTTGGCCGTCTATGCCTAACGAAGGTCACAAACTTTCCATGACATCTCTTAAATCCAGAACTGCTTTATCAGCGAAATAATCTTCAATTACATAAGGTTTCGTCACAAGGACTGGTAAAGGGCAAACTGTTTGTAGTTAGGCTCGTGAGGGCAGCTCGTCATGTCGTTATATAATAGTGTATACAAGCTCACGTGACAAGGGTAATTTACGTTTATGTTTCTTAGAAACTATTAGATTCATAACACCAACAAACAAACCTAGCTCAGCTTTAAGAAATTCTGTTGTTATATTCTCAAATATTTTATCGTAGCTCGAACAAAAGTATCTGTGTAACTCAAAGAATGTGACAGAACATAACTTTAATTGTCTATAAAGAAAGTATCTCTTTAAGCCTGTAAAAGAACAGAAACATAATACTTCAAATGTTCACGTAGTTCTTCATTTTGTGTTTTAATGATTCTGTAGTGCGATAACGAAGTGATAAGCTTTTTTTTCGTTATTACGTCAAACTATTATTGACATTTCAAAGCATAGAACCGTAATCTATATGTAAAAATCTTTGTTTTTTTACCCACTATGTAAATATGTTATTTGAAAAGTACGAAGTGTTTCTTTAACTCTTAGTTTGGCCAGGTGGTTAGGGCCCCGGCATGGCCAGATGGTTAGGACGCATTGTAAGTCCGAAGACATACCGCTGTGCCACTGGGGGGAGGGAAGGGGGAGGTGCCGGAGTTAAAAAAAAAACAATCTATGTGGAAAATAAAATTAGGATTTTTTTGACAAGACAGTTTCGGGATTTTCTTTTATTTTCATTTCATTACATTTTAGGCATGCTAAATGTACATGTTGTCGTTTGAGTTTCACGGTACGTATGTCCGTCCATTAAATCAAATATAAAAGACGTGCTATAATATACGCATTTCTAAGTGGAAATGTGAGCTTAAGTTAGCTTGCGAAATACATGTCGTGCAGTTGACATACTGTTTCGGGTAAAGCCAGCTCTCGTTACTGCAACATACACGATTCAACATTATGTCGTCACCACCACCAAGTAAAGGACTTAACACTAGTCAGATCGACATGTTTTAACTAAGAAACTTGCGCGTTGTCTTAGTAACGTTCGTAAACAACATTTTAAGGCACTTTGATGGAAACTTTTCTAATTTATCGAATATAGTTTTACTCTTTTCGAAATGTGGCCCGGTATGGCCAGGTGGTTAGAGCGCTCGACTCGCAATCTGAGGGTCACGGGTTCGAATCCCCGTCACACCAAACATGCTCGCCCTATCAGCCGTGGGGACGTTATAATGCGACGGTCAATCCCACTATTCGTTGGTATTGATGTAAATTGTTTCGGAAGGTTACAGCTCTGCTAAACATCTCCACTACATTCACTATCAGCCGTGGGGACGTCTTAATGCGACGGTCAATCCCACTATTCGTTGGTATTGATGTAAATTGTTTCGGAAGGTTACAGCTCTGCTAAACGTCTCCACAGCATCCATTTTTGTGCAATTCCCAGTTCGAACACTTTCTAGTGTGGGCTGTAAATATGTAAATAACATTAGCGTGACATTCCAGTGGGTTCTCAGTATCAGAAGGTAACTGTCAGAGCTTCTGAAGATGATAAGTAGATTCTAATTACTGATGTAGAAACATTCAACATACAGGATTGACCACCTTTTCCATTGAACTTGGGCTTTCTTATGAGCAACCAGATGATGGCGGAAGAATTCAGGTACACGTGAGAGG